>NC_057800.1:133937608-134237608 GCF_018294505.1 Triticum aestivum | reverse complement strand
ACGTCTAACATGCACTAATAAAACTGGCATGTGAATTTTTTGAAAAAATTTCAGGGGTCGTTTGACCTTTTAAAGACATTTAAGTGATTTTCAAACCATTTAATGACCGTAATTCAAATTTGAACTACATCTACATACGACGCCTCACCATAACAGTTTGAAAGATCATATTTTTGTGTACTTGTGTGTAAGTTAATTCCATGTGCAGTAAAGTAGAAGGAATTTTCAAACATATTGGTCTCAAGGAATGGGCACACATGAATGGAGTAGCATGGCATTTTAATTCCAAAAAATTAAAAAATGATCAGAAAAACATGAAACCTTGCTTGATTTAATGTCATGCCACCAAGATGATGTGGCCAAAAATTGGCCTGTTTGATGAAAGTTTGGACACGCACCCCTCACAAACCGGAGCAACTCACTAGAAGGCTCGTGGTTCCGAGAGGGAACAATGCATATTTGATGACGAACGGGAGATAGCTTCCTCTTTCGGCCTTCAATTGTTTTCTATGTTTAACGTGCACTACTACAACTGTAATGCGAATTTTTGGAAAATTCTAGGGGTCATTTGACCTTTAAAAAAATTAAGTGATTTTCTAGCCATTTAATGACCGTAATTCAAATTTCAACTACATCTACATGCAACGCCTAACCAAAACGTTTGAAAAAACATATATCATGTACTTGTGTGCAAGTTAATTCCATGTACAGTAAATTAGAAGGAATTTTCAAACATATTGGTCTCACGACATGGACACGTGCATACGTATGCATGGAGTGACATGGCATTTTAATTCCAAAAATTTAAAAAATGATCAGAAAAAAAATGAAACCTTGGTTGATTTAATGTCATGCCACCAAGATGTTGTGGTAAAAAAATTGGCCTGTTTGACGAAAGTTTGGACACACACCCTTCGCAAACTGGACCAACTCACTAGAAGGTTCATGGTTCCGAGAGGGAACAATGCATGTTTGATGACGAACGGGAGATTGCTTCTTATTACGGCCTTTAATTTTTTTTTCTACATCTAACGTGCACTAATATAACTGTCATGTGAAATTTTTGAAAATTTCAGGGGTCATTTGACCTTTTAAAGACATTTAAGTGATTTTCTAACCATTTAATGACCGAAATTCAAAGTTGAACTACATCTTCTTCCCGGTCGACCGTGAGCATTGAGCTGACAACTTGTCCAGTGGCTGCAACATAAAGCAGTAAAGGCTCTTTCTTCGTTGTCAAATAAATTCCACAAACAATATTTTGATAATGCAGGTATCTCTGCTTGGATGGAGTCAAGACTTTAGAAATATAGTACACTGGGCGCTGAACTATGTAGGCTTTGCCTTCTTCTTCCCGCTCGACCGTGAGTATTGTGCTGACAACTTGTCCAGTTGGCTGCAATATAAAGCAGTAAAGGATCTTTGCTGATTGGAGCAGCAAGCACCAGCTGGATGGAAAGGAGGGCTGTGAGCTCAGCAAATGCTGCGTCGGCTTCAGGAGTCCACTCGAACTTGTCAGATTTCATCATCAGTCGGTAAAGAGGTAATGCCTTTTCACCGAGACAAGAAATGAATCGGCTCAATGCAGCCAAACAACCAGTAAGCTTTTGAACATCATGCACATGCACGGGGCGTTTCATTCGGAGAATGGCACCAACTTTCTCTGGGTTTGCATCGATCCCTCATTCGGAAATGAGGAAACCGAGTAACTTTCCACCTGGCACTCCGAATGTGCACTTCGACGGATTAGGCTTGATATCATATCTTCTCAGATTGGCAAAGGTTTTTGGAAAGGTCAGTTAGTAGGTCAGAACCTTTATGTGACTTGACCATGATGTCATCCATATATGCTTCCACATTCCAACTGATTTGAGTGAGCAGGCACTTCTGAACCATGCGCACGAATGTGGCACCAGCATTCTTGAGACCAAAGGGCATGGCAACATAGCAAAAGCACCCAAATGGGGTGATAAAAGTTGTTTTTATTTCGTGTGGTCCATAGAGTCGGATCTGATGGTATCCGGAATAGGCGTCCAAAAAGGACAAACGCTTGCACCCCGCAGTTGAGTCGACAATTTGATCGATGCGGGTCAAAGGGAAATGATCTTACGGGCAGGCCTGATTGATATGCTTGAAATCGATGCACATGCGAAGTGAATCATCTTTCTTGGGGACCATGACAACATTGGTGAGCCACTCGGAGTGGTATATCTCATGTATGAACTTAGCTGCTAGAAGTCGAGCCACCTCCGCGCCAATTGCCTTCCTATTCTCCACGGCGGACCGATGAAGTTGCTCTTTGAAAGGTTTTGCTTTCGGGTTGACTCGCAAATGGTGCTCAGCCAGTCCCGTGGGTACACCTGGCATGTCAGCAGGTTTCCATGCAAAGATGTCCCAGTTCTCATGGAGGAACTGGATGAGCGCTTCTTCCTATTTGATGTCGAGCGTTGTTGAAATATGAGTCGGAGCAGCATTGGGATCGGTCGGGTGAATGTGAACTTGCTTTGTTTTACCAGATGACTAAAATGCAGATTCCGAAGGAGGCTTCTTGGCACGTAACAAATCACTCGGATCAATGTTCTTGTGGTACTCTTGCATTTCCACTGCTGCCATCTGTTCATCGGCAATCTTCGAGCCCTTCTGGAAGCACTCTTCCGCTCTGTGCCGATTACCAGTGATCGTGATCACACCCTTGGGACCAAGCATCTTCAGCTTAAGGTATACGTAACATGGTCGAGCCATGAAGCGGGCATATGCAGGTCTGCCCAGAATAGCATGACAAGCACTGTGAAAATCCACAACTTCAAATGTCAACTTTTCTTTGCGGTAATTCTTCAAATCAATGAAAACCACGTCGAGAGTGATCTGGTCGAGTGAATCAGCTTTCTTCCCAGGGATGACACCGTGGAAGCGCATATTGCTTTCACCAAGCTTTGGACATCGGGATGCCCATCTCTTGGAGAGTCTCAGCATACAAAATGTTCAGGCAACTGCTACCTCCTGAGCATGCGTTGGTTTTCCCTTGAAGAGGAAAGGGTGATGCAGCAAAGTAGTGTAAGTATTTCCCTCAGTTTTTGAGAACCAAGGTATCAATACAGTAGGAGACTACACGCAAATCGCCTAGTACCTACACAAACAAATAAGAACCTTGCAACCAACGCGATAAAGGGGTTGTCAATCCCTTCACGGCCACATGCAAAAGTAAGATCTGATAAATATAATAAGATAATTTTTTGGTATTTTTGTATAGATTGGAAAGTAAAGATTGCAAAATAAATAGTAAACTAGAATTCTAGATCGGAAACTTATAGGATGTAAAGTAGACCCGGGGGCCATAGGTTTCACTAGTGGCTTCTCTCAAGATAGCATATATTACGGTGGGTGAACAAATTACTGCTGAGCAATTGATAGAAAATCCCATAGTTATGAGAATATCTAGGCATGATCATAAACATAGGCATCATGTCCGTGTCAAGTAGACTGAAACGATTCTGCATTTACTACTATTACTCCACACATCGACCACTATCCAACATGCATCTAGAGTATTAAGTTCATAAGAACAAAGTAACGCATTAGGCACGATGACATGATGTAGAAGGATAAATTCAAGCAATATTATATAAAACCCATCTTGTTATCCTCGATAGCAACAATACAATACGTGTCGGTTCCCTTTCTGTCACTGGGATTGAGCACCGCAAGATTGAACCCAAAGCTAAGCACTTCTCCCATTGCAAGAAAGATCAATCTAGTAGGCCAAACCAAACTAATAATTCGAAGAGACATGCAAAGATATCGAATCATGCATATAAGAATTCAGAGAAGAATCAAATATTGTTCATTGATAAACTTGATCATAAACCCACAATTCATCGGATCTCGGCAAACACACCGCAAAAAATATTACATCGAATATATCGCCAAGAACATCGAGGAGAACTTTGTATTGAGAACCAAAGAGAGAGAGAAGAATCCATCTGGCTAATAACTATGGACCCGAAGGTCTATGGTAAACTACTCACACATCATCAGAGAGGCTATGGTGTTGATGTAGAAGCCCTCGCTGATCGAATCCCCCTCCGATAGATTGCTGGAAAAAGTCCCCAGATGGGATCTCACAGGTATAGAAGGTTGCGGCGGTGGCAAAGTGGTTTCGTGGCTCTCCTAGATGTTTTTAGGGTATAAGAGTATATATAGGCGAAAGAAGTAGCTTGGTGGAGCTACAAGGGGCCCACGAGGGTGGGGGGCACGTCGCCCTACATCATGGCCCCCTCGTGGCTTCCTTGACCTCCATTCCATGTCTCCTGGATTGCGTTTGTTCCAAAAAAGATCCTCGCGAAGGTTTCATTCCGTTTGGATTCCGTTTGATATTCCTTTTCTGCGAAACACTGAAATAGGCAAAAAACAACAATTTGCACTGGGCCTTCGGTTAATAAGTTAGTTCGAAAAATAATATAAAAGTGCATATTAAAGCCCATTGAACATCCAAAACAGATAAAATAATGGCATGGAACAATCAAAAATTATAGATACATTGGAGACGTATCAAGTATCCCCAAGCTTAATTCCTGCTCGTCCTCGAGTAGGTAAATGATAAAAATAGAATTTTTGATGTGGAATGCTACCTAACATAATTTTCAATGTAATTTTCTTTATTGTGGCATGAATATTCAGATCCGAAAGATTCAATACAAAGGTTTAATATTGGCATAAACACAATAATACTTCAAGCATGGTAACCAAGCAATTATGTCTTATCAAAATAACATGGCCAAAGAAAGCTATCCCTACAAAATCCTATAGTATGGCTATGCTCTATCTTCATCACACAAAATATTTAAATCATGCACAACCCCGATGACAAGCCAAGCAATTGTTTCATACTTTTGATGTTCTCAAACTTTTTCAATCTTCACGCAATACATGAGCGTGAGCCATGGATATAGCACTATAGGTGGAATAGAATGGTGGTTGTGGAGAAGACAAAAAGGAGAAGATAGTCTCACATCAACTAGGCGTATCAACGGGCTATGGAGATGCCCATCAATAGATATTAATGTGAGTGAGTAGGGATTTCCTAGCAACGGATGCACTAGAGCTATAAGTATATTAAAGCTCCACAAAAGAAACTAAGTGGGTGTGCATCCAACTTGCTTGCTCACGAAGACCTAGGGCATTTTGAGGAAGCCCATCATTGGAATATACAAGCCAAGTTCTATAATGAAAAATTCCCACTAGTATATGAAAGTGACAACATAAGAGACTCTCTATCATGAAGATCATGGTGCTACTTTGAGGCACAAGTGTGGAAAAAGGATAGTAGCATTGCCCCTTCTCTCTTTTTCTTTCATTTTTTATTTCGGCCTTTTCTCTTTTTTATGGCCTCTTTTTTTCTTTATTTTTCGTCCGGAGTTTCATCCCGACTTGTGGGGGAAACATAATCACCATCATCCTTTCCTCACTGGGACAATGCTCTAATAATGATGATCATCACACTTTTATTTACTTACAACTCAAGAATTGCAACTCGATACTTAGAACAAAATATAACTCTATGTGAATGCCTCCGGCGGTGTACCGGGATGTGCAATGAATCAAGAGTGACATGTATGAAGAATTATGAATGGTGGCTTTGCCACAAATATGATGTCAACTACATGATCATGCAAAGCAATATGACAATAATGGAGCATGTCATAATAAATGAAACGGTGGAAAGTTTCATGGCAATATATCTCGGAATGGCTATGGAAATGCCATAATAGGTAGGTATGGTGGCTGTTTTGAGGAAGGTAAATGGTGGGTTTATGGTACCGGCGAAAGTTGCACGGTACTAGAGAGGCTAGCAATGGTGGAAGGGTGAGAGTGCGTATAATCCATGGACTCAACATTAGTTATAAAGAACTCACATACTTATTGCAAAAATCTATTAGTTATCGAAATGAAGTATTACACGCATGATCCTAGGGGGATAGATTGGTAGGAAAAGACCATCGCTCGTCCCCGACCGCCACTCATAAGGAATACAATCAAAAAATAAATCATGCTCCGACTTCATCACATAACGGTTCACCATACGCATGCTACGGGAATCACAAACTTTAACACGAGTATCTCTCAAATTCACAACTACTCAACTAGCATGACTCTAATATCACCATCTTCATCTCAAAACAATCATCAAGTATTATACTTCTCATAGTATTCAATGCACTTTATATGAAAGTTTTTATTATACCCATCTTGGATGCCTATCATATTAGGACTAATTTCTTAACCAAAGCAAATTACCATGCTGTTCTAAAAGACTCTCAAAATAATATAAGTGAAGCATGAGAGATTAATAATTTCTATAAAGTAAAACCACCACCATGCTCTAAGAAGGTATAAGTGAAGCACTAGAGCAAAATTTATCTAGCTCAAAAGATATAAGTGAAGCACATGGAGTATTCTAATAAATTCCGATTCATTTGTGTCTCTCCAAAAGGTGTGTATGAAAAGTATGATTGTGGTACACTAAAAATCAAAGACTCAAATCATACAAGATACTCCAAGCAAAACACATATCATGTGGTGAATAATAATATAGCCTCAAGTAAGTTACCGATAGACGAAGACGAAAGAGGGGATGCCTTCCCAGGCATCCCCAAGATTAGGCTTTTGGTTGTCCTTGAATTTTACCTTGGGGTGCCTTGGGCATCCCCAAGCTTAGGCTCTTGCCACTCCTTGTTTCAAAATCCATCAAATATTTACCCAAAAACTTGAAAACTTCACAACACAAAACTTCAAGAGAAAATCTCATGAGCTCCGTTAGTATAAGAAACCAAACCACCACTTTAAGGTACTGTAATGAACTCATTCTTTATTTATATTTGTGTTAAACCTACTATATTCCAACTTCTCTATGGTTCATACCCCCCGATATGTTGGGATCTACGGCAGGGTGCGTCGACTGCAAATTACAATTTTCCTACGCGCAGAACAACCAAGAACATGCTACGGGAGATGGATCATAGTTTGTTACCACTAGACACGCAGTGCCGTGCAGTGGAAGAAGAGTTGGGGCAACGCGTCCGTGTGGATCGTCTCCTCCTCGTCCGATCTCCCTCGTACAGCCGGTAGTCGGTTCCCTCTGACAGGTTCACCGAAGCGGCGCAAGTGCACCGCCTCTAGCGGTATCCGCGCATGTAGGAGGAACGTCGCGTGGCGGACTGCTAGGTCCGATCACACAACCGGCGGCGAGTGGAGGTGTCTATTCGCAACACATGCAAACCCTAGTGACAGTGCCGAAGCAATCAACCGCGTGAGTGTGCGGCACCTCCACTATATATAGGCGTCCGTCACAGGCTCAACACTTGGGCCTCGCACAGACTTGAAAGCCCATAAGTCTACCCGTCCACAATCCGACTACAGCTCGGATCACATCCGACCAGTGTCCTAGGATCCGACCTCATAGGTTCCTTCCCTTAAACGCGCGACTCCTTAGGTTTAAGCCGGCTTGATCGCAGTTTGGATCACTTCCGAACTGCACAGTTGGTAGCGGCCTCTAGCAAGGCATGCCGAACACCAAATAGACTATGAAGCTGGTTAGTCGAACCTGTACATCATACTTCCATTCTTTTTTCCACACGATATATGTTGTCGGGCTCAAGGCGAGTCTGTCATCCTTGTGCTATCCCGACCTCTTTCTCACTCCAGTGATGCCTACCACAAACCGGATTATCTCATAATCCTTGTCGCATGGCCATGCTTATCCTGGTCGGATCACACGAGGGGCCCAGAGTATATCTCTCCTGATCGGAGGGGCAAATCCCATCTTGCTCGACCACATCTTGCACATGGTTCTGGACAAACCCGAAACCTACCTTTATAACTACCCAGTTACAGAGTAGCGTTTGGTCGGCCCAAAGCAAGTCTGTCACCATCCCGAGTACATGTGTCAGCTCAGGTCTTAGGACGTAGAACATAGGTTGTACTAGAGACTCACAGATGACATATCACTGCGTCTCATAGTTGGGTCTGTCCGATTCGGACCTTATCTCAACTCGGATCTGACTACATCGAATCCGACCAGATCCTTCTAAGTCCATATTATCCGGTTAGCATCCAATGCTCCATGTCTAATGAGACCAAGCCATCGACCGTGTCATATGCTAGTCTAGTTGGATGCTCGTCCACACAGCTCTTTCGACTAGGGACCTTTTAGGACAATCATCATACAATGCATAGTCCCACAAACAAGTCACGTACTTGCTGATACACATCATTGATAATGTCCAAGGACTATCTTTATTCATAAACACATAGAAAATATCATCATACATGATTGCCTCTAGGGCATATCTCCAACAGTCTCCCACTTGCACTAGAGTCAATCAAATAGACATCGAATGCCCATAGCTCTAACGTGCCCCTCATGCTTGGGTGTGGAAGCGGCTTAGTCAACGGATCCGCAACATTTGCATCCGTGTGAATTTTGCATAACTCTACATCACCACTCTTTGCGATCTTTCGTATCAGGTGATATTTCCGATCTATGTGTCTGACCTTGTGGTGATTCCTCGGCTCCTTGGCTTGTGCGATGGCACCGGAATTATCACAATAAAGGTCCAACAGTTTTACCGAGGCTGGGTAAATACCAAGATCATCCAAAAAGTTCCGGTTCCAAACACCTTTCTTTGCAGCTTCACAAGCTGCAATGTATTCGGCTTCTGTAGTAGAATTGGCCACTGTATCTTGCTTGGAACTCATCTAGCTCACTGCTCTTCCGTTCATGACGTACATGAATCCGGACTATGATCGACAATCATCTCTATCGGTTTGGAAACTAGCATCGGCGTAACCCCTTACGACGAGCTCTTCCTCACCTCCATAAACTAGGAACATCTCTTTAGTTCTTTTCAGGTACTTCAAAATAGTCTTTACCGCTGCCCAGTGACTCTCACTTGGGTTGCTCTGGTATCTACTTGTTAGGCTTATTGCAAAAGCAACATCGGTCCGCGTACATGTAATGGCATACATGATTGATTCGATTGCCGAGGCATACAAAATCCTACTCATCCTGCTTCACTCATCAGATGTCGAAGGACTCCGAGTCTCGCTTAGCCTTATACCATGTGAGAGTGGAAAGAACCTTTCTTTGCCTCACTCATGTTGAACCGCTTCAACACTTTATCTATGTACATCCTCTAGCTTAAGCCGAGTAGCCTCCTTGATCTATCTCTATAGATCTTAATGCCTAAAATGTACATTGCCTCACTGATACGTCTCCGTTGTATCTACTTTTCCAAACACTTTTTCCCTTGTTTTGGACTCTAACTTGCATGATTTGAATGGAACTAACCCGGACTGACGTTGTTTTCAGCAGAATTGCCATGGTGTTATTTTTGTGCATAAATAGAATTTTGGAATGACCTGAAAATCAACGGAAATTATTTTGGAATATATAATAAATACTAGAAGGAAGATCCATGTCAGGGGGGCCTCCACCTGTCCATGAGGGTGGGGGCGCGCCTGCCCCTTGGGTGCGCCATCTGCCTCGTGGGCCCCCTGACGCTCCACCGACCTCAACCTGGACTCCATATATTCACTTTCAGGGAGAAAAAAAACAAAGGAGAAGGATTCATCGCGTTTTATGATATAGAGCCGCCGCCAAGCCCTAAACTCTTTTGGGAGGGCTGATCTGGGGTCCGTTCGGGGCTCTGGAGAGGGGAATCCGTCGCCATCGTCATCGTCAACCTTCCTCCATCAACAATTTCATGATGCTCACCGCAGTGCGTGAGTAATTCCATCGTAGGCTTGCTAGACGATGATAGGTTGGATGAGATTTATCATGTAATCGAGTTAGTTTTGTTAGGCTTTGATCTCTAGTATCCACTATGTTCTGAGATTGATGTTGCTATGACTTTGCTATGCTTAATCCTTGTCACTAGGGCCCGAGTGCCATGATTTCAGATCTGAACCTATTATGTTTTCATCAATATATGAGAGTTCTTGATCCTATCTTGCAAGTCTATAGTCACCTATTATGTGTTATGATCCGTTAACCCCGAAGTGACAATAATCAGGATACTTACCGGTGATGACTATAGTTTGAGGAGTTTGTGTATTCACTATGTGTTAATGCTTTGTTCCGGTACTCTATTAAAAGGATGCCTTAATATCCCTTAGTTTCCAATAGTACCCCGCTGCCACGGGAGGGTAGGACAAAAGACGTCATGCAAGTTCTTTTCCATAAGCACGCATGACTATATTCGGAATACATGCCTACATTACATTGATGAACTGGAGCTAGTTTTGTGTCACCCTAGGTTATGACAGTTACATGATGAACCACATCCGGCATAATTCTCCATCACCTATCCATTGCCTACGAGCTTTCCATATACCGTTCTTCGCTTATTTACTTTTCTGTTGCTATTGCTACAATCACTATAAAACACCAAAAATATTACTTTTGCTGCCATTACTTTTTACCACCGTTACCACTACTATCATATTACTTTGCTGTAGATATTAAGTTTCCAGGTGTGGTTGAATTGACAACTCGGCTGCTAATACTTGAGAATATTCTTTGGCTCCCCTTGTGTCGAATCAATAAATTTGGGTTGAATACTCTACCCTCGAAAACTGTTGCGATCCCCTATACTTGTGTGTTATCAAGACTATTTTCTAGCGCCGTTGCCGGGGAGCATATCTCTATTCTTTGAGTCACTTGGGATTTATATCTACTTATCATTATGACGAACTTGAAAGATCCAAGAACCAAGATTTATCCCTCAACTATGAGGGGAGGTAAGGAACTGCCATCTAGCTCTGCACTTGATTCACCTTGTGTTTTGAGTAAGCTTGCGACACCTAAACCTGCTTCTGCTATTAATTTTGAGATGTCGCATGTTATTGATGATGCCACTTCTGCTATGCATTATACTTATGATGAAACTACTTCTATGCTTGATACTACTGTGCCACTTGGTGAATTTCTTGATGAACAACTTGGTAGGGCTAGAGAGAATGAAATTATTGAAACTGATAATATTGATGAAAGTGATGATCAAGATTCTCCCCCTAGATATGAATTACCTGTTGTGCCTGAGGGCTATGTTATGGATGAAGAAACTGCTAGAGATTTTCTTGCCTGCAATGATAGGAGTGATCTTAAGAAGCTTTTAGCTAAGCTGAAACAAAAAACTTTCAATGCTAGAATGAAATATGATCCTGCTTATGCTACTTCACCTATCTTTGTTACTGATAAGGATTATGAATTCTCTGTCGACCCTGATATAATTACTTTGGTTGAATCTGATCCTTTCTATGGCTATGAATCTGAAACTGTCGTGGCACATCTTACTAAATTAAATGATATAGCTACCCTTTTCACTAATGATGAGAAAACTCGCTACTATTATATCCTTAAGATATTTCCGTTCTCATTAACGGGTGATGCTAAGATATGGTTTAATTTTCTTGATCCTGGTTGTGTGCGTAGTCCCTAGGATATGATTTATTACTTCTCTGCTAAATATTTCCCTGCTCATACAAAACAAGCTGCTTTAAAGGAAATATATAATTTTGTGCAAATTGAAGAAGAAAGACTCCCACAAGCTTGTGGGAGGCTTCTCCAATTACTTAATGCTTTGCCTGATCATCCTCGTAAGAAAAATGAAATACTTGATATCTGTTATAATTGACTAACCGATGCTTCCAGAGACCACCTGGATAGTTGTGCTGGTTGTGTTTTCAGGGAAAGAACACCAGATGAAGCTGAGATTCTATTGAATAATATGTTGACTAATGAAAATAATTGGACACTTCCTGATCCAATTCCTGAACCAACTCCAAAGCCAACTCTGAAGAAAAGGGGTATTCTATTTCTCAGTCCTAAAGATATGCAAGAGGCCAGGAAAACTATGAAAGAAAAAGGTATTAAAGTTGAAGATGTTAAGAATTTAACGCCTATTGAAGAAATACATGGTCTTAATTTACCGCCTGTTGAAGGAATTCATGGTCTTGATAACCCGACACAGGTAGTAAAGGTAAATTCTCTCTATAGATAAGATAAAACCAAAATCCCTCTTACTAAGTTTGCTAGCCCATGCTTGGATGAGTTTGATGACTTTATGGTTAAGCAAGAAAACTTCAATGCCTATTTTGGTAGAGAATTAAAACGTAATGCTTACATGATTGAACACTTGAGTGATTATATGGCCAATAATAAAGGTGAACTAAAACTTATTAGTAAACATGCTTCTATGGTTACAACTCAAGTAGAACAAGTACTTAAAGCTCAGAATGATTTGCTCAATGAATTGCATAATAATAAAATGATAATGTTGTTAGAGTTATGACTAGAGGTGATAAAATGACTCAGGAACCTTTGTATCCTAAGGGCCATCCTAAGAGAATTGAGCAAGATTCTCACAGAAATAATATTGATGCACCTAGCACTTCTAAAGGGAAGAGAAAGAAAAATGATAGGACTTTGCATGCTTCTAGTGAACCTGTTGTAGACACACCTGAGAATCCCAATGATATTTCTATTTCTAATGATGAAACACAATCTGGTAATGAGCATGAACCTAGTGATAATGTTAATAATGATGTTCATGTTGATGCTCAACCTAGCAATAATAATGATGCAGAGATTGAACCTGCTGTTGATCTTGATAACCCACAATCAAAGAACCAATGTTATCATAAGAGAGACTTTGTTGCTAGAAAGCACAGTGAAGAAAGAGAACCATGGGTTAAGAAACCCATGCCTTTTACTCCTAAACCATCCAAGAAAAAGGATGATGAGGATTTTGAGTGCTTTGCTGAAATGATTAGACCTATCTTTTTGCGTATGCGATTAACTGATATGCTCAAAATGAGTCCTTATGCTAAGTATATGAAAGATATTGTTACAAATAAAAGAAAGATAAGGGAAGCTGAAATTTCCACCATGCTTGCTAATTATACTTTTAAGGGTGGAATACCAAAGAAACTTGGAGATCCAGGGTACCAACTATACCATGCTCCATTAAAAGAAACTATGTTAAAACTGCTTTATGTGATCTTGGAGCCGGTGTTAGTGTTATGCCTCTCTCTTTATACCGTAGACTTGATTTGAATAACTTGACACCTACTGAAATATCTTTGCAAATGGCTAAATCAACTGCTATACCTGTCGGTATTTGTGGGGATGTGCCTGTTGTGGTTGCAAACGTTACTATTTTAACGGACTTTGTTATTCTTGATATTCCCCAGGACGATAGTATGTCTATTATTCTTGGAAGACCCTTTTTGAATACTTCAGGGGCTGTTATTGATTGCACCAATGGCAATTTCACTTTTCATGTTAATGGTAATGAGCATATGGTACACTTTCTGAGGAAAGCACCTCAAGTCCATGGTATCAATTCTATTGGAAAAATTCCATCAATTATTTTTGGAGGTTTTGAATTTCCTCTCCCTACTGTCCAGAAAAATATGATATTCTTATTGTTGGGGATGTGCATATCCCCGTTGAGGTAACCTAGTGTTATTCAAAAATTCTTCGGTTCCATGTTATTCGGAATGAGTTTGTTAACAAGACCCGATCAACCTTGTTAGTGGATTCCTTTTGATGAGCATGAGATGGATGAATTTAGAAAACACAACTCTCTGTACCCTCTTTTTTACTTTCTATTATTTATATTAAATAAAGAAAAAATAGTATTTTTCCTGTTTGTTTTCTGAATTATCCATGCAATAAAAAACACCACGAAAATAAAAGTTCTCCAAATGCCCTAAATTTAAATATGATTTTTTCTGGAATATTTGAGAATATCTGGCACTAAAAACACAGCAGGGGGATCAAGCACCTGGCCACGAGGGTGGAGGGCGCGCCCTACCCCCTGGGCGCGCCCCCTGCCTCGTGGGCCCATGGTGATGCCCCTCCACTTATTCCAGCTACCACACATTCCTTCTTCCTCCCACAAACTTCACTAACCAGCTCAAACCCGAGTCCAAGCCCATCTTGCTGCCATTTTCGATCTCCTTGCTCAAAGCACCTCTCACAAAAACTGCTTTGGGGGATTGTTCCTTGGTATGTGACTCCTCTAATGGTCCAATTAGTTTTTGTTCTAGTGCTTTATTCATTGCATATTTTTGCTGCTTAGGTGACCTTGTTCTTGAGCTTGCATGTCAAACTTATATGGTCAAAAGTAGTTTTGATGCATGATATAGTCTCTAGGCACTTGTGGGAGTAGTTGCTATCAATTTTATTGAGTTTGGTTCACTTTTATTTTGAAGTTACTAAATATTTCAGAAATTTTTAGAAAAAGATGAAGAGATTTTTGAGGGGCTCATCGAGCCGAAGCTCGAAGGATAAGCAAAGTGAGGAGGATAAGAGGCCCAAGTATAATCTCCCTCAACCGGGGAGGTCCGGCCGTGTGAATGGCCTTGTGATAATTTCTTGAGAGCGGCCGGGATTTATGATGATTTCTATGAGTTGGCTGAGAATGTAGGCCTCACCGCCTTCCTCCATGACCAACGCGAACAGTATCTCTTACTCACCAATATCTTTGTGCAAAACTTTCATTTCCATGCTAAGAGCTCACCACCTACGGTGGAATTTTATTTATATGATGAGCATAAGGAGATGTCACTTTATGATTTTTGTCGGGTCTGTTTGATCCCTTTTGAGGGCAGTGTAGAGGAACCACATCGTGACGATGTGGATGGGCTTATTGACACCATTGCTGTAGGGGAAACGAGGAAGGTTTCCGACGCACGAATTACTAGCATACACTTTCCTGTTCTGCGTTAGTTTGCTATATTTGCTAGTAGATGCTTAATTAGGCGCGGAAACTGTGGAAACCTGAATGCCCCTGATATTATTATTTTGTGCCATGCCTTATTTGATGATGACACATTCAGTATGGGCGCTATTGTTACAAAATGGTTAAATCTTAACCGTACTAAGGGCCCCATCCTTGGAGGCATCTTCACCTCGCGCCTTGCTGCACACTTTAACTTACCTATTAGGCATTATGAGAAGGAAGAGAAGTTTCTACCTCCTGCTTATCTAGATTATAAGAGTATGGTAGCACATGACTTTATTGTTAAGAATAGGGAAAAGGAGCTTAAGTACAAATTAATATTTGGTAAACATCATCCTGAGACTATTACCTTGCCTACTCCTTCCTTGTTTGATTTATCTGCAGGCAAGTACCTTGTTCCGTTGGAGGCCATCCACGCCTATGGGAACCCTACATTGGCTATAGAGCCAGATCCGGAACCACAATTTGATCCTCCATGACAGTCTGATTACCAGTGGGATCCGGAGGTGATTGCCAACCAATGGCAATCTGAGGCTTCTTCTTAGTACGACCCCACCTATTACTTTGGATATCCGCCAGGCCAGTCGTGGCCATAGACCAACTTAGGCAAGAAGCCTAAGCTTGGGGGAGTATGTATTTCTAACCGACATTACATTCATGTTCACACACTCATTGCTAGTTGCCGGTGCTCATACTTTTCATTATATCATCCATGCTAGTTTATTTTCCTTTTATGCTTTCTTTTTGTGTGTTTAGTAAACCTTAGTAAAAAAACAAAAAAGTAGTTGTAGCTTTTAGTTAGTTTACTTTTCCTGCTGTAGTAGTAGTAATTAAAAAGAAAACCCAAAAATATTTCTCGTTCTTCTTTTGCTTGTTGGGAGCTTTCCCGTGTAAATAGTTTTATTTCTTTTCTTTCCTTTGGGGTCGAGCGGAGAAGACCACAATTAAAATGTTGAGTGGCTCTTATATGCATTATTGATTGATCTGAAAAAGAGCCCATATTACCTTGTCTTCTCTCTTGAATTGAATGCTGGCAGATTCCAGCTTAGTCCAATGCACATGCACTATTATTATTATCCACACTATTCGGTCGTGCAAGTGAAAGGCAATAATGACGATATATGATGAACTTATTGAGATGAGAAAAGCTGGTATGAACTCGACCTCTCTGGTTTTTGTAAATATGATTAGTTCATCGTTCCTGATTCAGCCTATTATGAATAAACATGTTTGCAATCACAATTAGAGATCATAGTTGCTTATGCCATGCTTAATTAGTTAGGAGCTTATAATGGTTTACCTTGCGTGCCAACATGCTATTAAAATGGTTGTGATTTGGTATGATAGGGTGGTATCCTCTTTTGAATGATTCGAGTGGCTTGACTTGGCACATGTTCACGCATGTAGTTGAAACAAAATCAACATATCCTCTACGATATTTATTATCATGGTGCATTATATCCTACTCATGCTTGCATTCGGTGTTGATTAATTTCAATGCATGTTCATGACTGTTGTCACTCTCTAGCTGGTCGCTTCCCAGTCTTTTCCTAGCCTTCACCTGTACTAAGCGGGAATACTGCTTGTGCATCCAATTCCATAAACCCCAAAGTTATTCCATATGAATCCACCATACCTACCTATATACGGTATCTACCTACCGTTCCAAGTAAATTTGTATGTGCCAAACTCTAAACCTTTAAATAAGCATTCTGTTTTGTATGCTCGAATAGCTCATGTATCAACTAGGGTTGTCCGTATCTTCCATGTTAGGCGGATTATTCTCAAGAGGAGTGGACTCCACTCCTCACTCACAAGAAAATGGTTGGTCACCGGGATGCCCAGTCCCATGCTTTATGCAAATCAAATCAAAATAACTACAAACAAAACTCCCCCGGGACTGTTGTTAGTTGGAGGCACTCGTTTTTTCGAGCAAGCCATGCATTGATGCTTGTTGGTGGAGGGGGATTATAAACTTTACCATTCTGTTTGGGAACCGCCTATAATGTGTGTAGCATGGAAGATATCGCCATCTCTTGGTAGTTATGTTGACAATGAAAGCATACCGCTCAAAATATTATTCATATCTATTTCAAAACCGAGATCTGGCACCTCTACAAATCCTTGCTTCCCTCTGTGAAGGGCCTATCTATTTACTTTTATGCCGAGTCATCATCCTCTTATTAAAAAGCACGAGTTGAAGAGCACTGCTGTCATTTGCATCCATTACTGTTAGTTTACATTGAGTATGACTTGACTGGATCTCTTTTACCATGAATTACAATGTCTAGTCGGTCCTTGATCTTTAAAGGTGCTCTGCATTTATGTTTTGCTGTCACAAAAAGGGCTAGCGAGATACCATCTTGTTATATCATATCATGATTGTTTTGAGAAAGTGTTGTCATCCGATATTTATTATTATTGCTCGCTACTTGATTATGCCATTAATATGAGTAAACATGAGACCTAAATGTTAGTGTGAATATGGTTAGTTCATAATCTTTGCTGAAAACTTGAATGCTGGCTTTACATATTTACAACAACAAGAGCAGACAGAGTTTGTAAAAGTTTTTCTTTATCACTTTCAGTTTATCAACTGAATTTCTTGAGGACAAGCAAAGGTTTAAGCTTGGGGGAGTTGATACATCTCCGTCATATCTACTTTTCCAAACACCTTTTCCCTTGTTTTGGACTCTAACTTGCATGATTTGAATGGAACTAACCTGGATTGACGTTGTTTTCATCAGAATTGCCATGGTGTTATTTTTTTGCAGAAATAAAAGTTCTTGGAATGACCTAAAAATCAACGGAGAATTATTTTGGAATATATAATAAATACTGGAAGGAAGATCCACGTCAGGGGGGCCTCCACCTGTCCACGAGGGTGGGGGCGCGCATACCCCCTGGGCGCGCTCCCTGCCCCGTGGGCCCCCCGACGCTCCACGGACCTCAACCTGGACTCCATATATTCACTTCCGGGGAGAAAAAAACAAAGGAGAAGGATTCATCACGTTTTACGATATAGAGCCGCCGCCAAGCCCTAAACTCTCTCGGGAGGGCTGATCTGGAGTTCGTTCAGGGCTCCGGAGAGTAGAATCCGTCGCCATCGTCATCATCAACCTTCCTCCATCACCAATTTCATGATGCTCACCGTCGTGCATGAGTAATTCCATCGTAGGCTTGCTAGACGATGATGGGTTGGATGAGATTTATCTTGTAATTGAGTTAGTTTTGTGAGGGTTTGATCCCTAGTATCCACTATGTTCTGAGATTGATGTTGCTATGACGTTGCTATGCTTAATGCTTGTCACTAGGGCCTGAGTGCCATGATTTCAGATCTGGAGCTATTATGTTTTCATCAATATATGAGAGTTCTTGATCCTATCTTGCAAGCCTATAGTCACCTATTATGTGTTATGAGTGGTTAACCCCGAAGTGACAATAATCGGGATACTTACCGGTGATGACTGTAGTTTGAGGAGTTTATGTATTCACTATGTGTTAATGCTTTGTTCCGGTACTCTATTAAAAGGAGGCCTTAATATCCCTTAGTTTTCAATAGGACCCCACTGCCACGGGAGGGTAGGACAAAAGATGTCATGCAAGTTCTTTTCCATAAGCACGTATGACTATATTCAGAATACATGCCTACATTACATTGATGAACTGGAGCTAGTTCGGTGTCACCCTAGGTTATGACTGTTACATGATGAACCGCATCTGGCATAATTCTCCATCACCGATCCATTGCCTACGATCTTTCCATATATTGTTCTTCGCTTATTTACTTTTCTGTTGCTATTGCTACAATCACTATAAAACACCAAAAAAATTACTTTTGCTACCTTTACTTTTTACCACCGTTACCACTACTATCATATTACTTTGCTACTAAATACTTTGCTGCAGATATTAAGTTTCAAGGTGTGGTCGAATTGACAACTCAGCTACTAATACTTGAGAATATTCTTTGGCTCCCCTTGTGTCGAATCAATAAATTTGGGTTGAATACTCTACCCTTGAAAACTGTTGCGATCCCCTATACTTGTGGGTAATCACTCACCAGGGTCCTTCATCGAAAACTTGCCATTCAATGACTCCTTGACTGAGTTCAGCATCGAAATATCATTTCCGATCAGTAGTATGTCATCCACATACAAGATCAAAAACACTATCGAGCTCCCACTTAACTTGTTGTATAAACAAGAGTCCTCTTCGCTTTTGATGAAGCCGGAAGCAGTGATGACCTCATCAAAATGAATGTTCCAGATCCGAGATGCTTGCCTCAACCCATAAATGGATCTCTTGAGCTTGCATACCTTACTAGTGCTAGTCAGATCGACAAAACCCTCGGGATGTATCATATACACGTCCTCGGTTAAATTTCCATGAAGGAAAGCCGTTTTGAAATCCATCTGCCATATCTCGTAATCAAAATATGCAGCTATAGCTAGTACGAAACTCACCGACTTTAGCATTGCTACCGACGAGTAAGTTTCGTCGTAGTCAATTCCTTGAACTTGTCCATAACCCTTAGTGACTAGTAGAGCTTTGTGGATCTGAACATTTCCATCCACATCAGTTTTCTTCTTCAAGACCCATTTGCAACCAATGGCTGTTACGCCAGGCAGTGGATCAACCAAGTCCCAGACTTGATTCTCATGCATGGAACTTCACTCAGATCTCATGGCCTCCAGCCATGCCTCAGAATGTGGGCTCACCATGGCTTTCGCATACGTGGACGGCTCGTCAATGTATAGCAACAATACATCACGCACTCTGCGCAATCTTTTCGACCTCCGTGGTTCCGATGCCGCTTCCACTACGGGTTCCCTGACTAACTCCGGTATGATGTCATCAGCAGCCGGGCCGTCCCCGAGTGGTCCTCGAATTTCTTCGAGTCAGACCGTCCTCCCACTGGCCTCCTGACTGAGAAACTCTTTCTGAAGGAAAACCCCGTTCTGAGCAACAAACACTTTGTTCTCTTCCTGGTTGTAGAAGCTATATACCAAGGTTTCCCTCGGATATCCCCCGACTATGCATTTATCCGACTGGGGTGTAAGCTTGTCTGACATAAGTTTCTTGACAAATGCTTCACAACCCCAAATCTTTAGAAAAGACAAACTGGGACTCTTCTCGGTCCACATCTCATGTGATGTCTTGTCTATGGATTTTGGTGGTACCTTGTTAAGTGTGAAAGCTGTAGTTTCTAGAGCGTATCCACAGAATGACAAGGGTAAATCCGACTTGCTCATCATAGATCGAACCATGTCCAACAAGGTACGATTCCTCCGTTCTGATACACCATTTCTCTGTGGCATACCCGAAGGTGTGAGCTGAGGTACTATAGTCTTGCCTAGCTGAGGTACACCATTTCAGATGATCATCAAACTCCTGGCTCATGTACTCACCTCCACGATCAGATCGTAGAAGTTTTATAGTCTTGACGAGATGATTCTCAACCTCATTTCGAAACTCTTTGAACTTTTAAAAAGTCTCCGACTTGTGCCTCATCAAATAGATATATCCATATCTATTCACGTCGTCGGTAAAAGTCACGAAGTACTGATAGCCACCTCTGGCTGTTGTGCTCATTGGTCCACACACATCACTGCGTATCAGTTCCAACAGCTCGGATACCCTCTCACAACTCTTTGCAAAAGGAGACTTAGTCATCTTGCCGAGCAAGCATGATTTGCATGTCTAGAACAACCCAAAGTCGGTCGAAGTTAGGAGTCGATCATCATGGAGCTTCTTCATGCGTTTTAGACTAATGTGTCCAAGCCGACAATGCCAGAAGTATGTCGGATTTATCTCAATAGGCTTATGCCTCTTGACATTCACGTTATAGACCGGTTCCTATTCTAGGTTCAATATAAATAACCCATCAACAATGGGTGCATAGCCGTGGAACATACCATTCAAATAAATCGAACAATCATTGTCCTTTAAATTGCATTCATAACCCTGACTCATCAAGCATGAGGCAGAAATAATGTTCCGACTATGTGCAAGAATGTAATAACAATTATTCAATTCCAAAATAAATCCAAAAGGAAGCTGCAGCTGCATCGTGCCGACCTCCAACGCAGCAACTCTTGCTTTGTTGCCGACCCTGATGTCAATCTCCCCTTGTGCCACACGCCTAGTTCTTACCAGCCCCTGCATCAAGTTGCAAATGTGAACAACCGATCTGGTATCAAATACCCAAGAGCTTCTAGGTATGTCAGCAAGGTAAATGTCTATAACATGTGCAACAAGTGTACCTTTGCCTGAAGCAGCATTCCCCGCCTTCTTGCCATCCTCTACAAGCCACTTGCTACAGTTCCTCTTCCAGTGACCAGTTTCCTTGCAATGATAGCAAATGGTCTTTGAGTCTGGTATAGACTTCGGTGCAGCGGCGGAGGTTACTGCCTCCGTGCCCTTTGCCTTAGCCTTTTTCTTGGACCAACTCTTCTTGAACTTAGCCGATTTCTGCACCATCAACACTTGATGCGTGCCTTTCTTAATATCCTGCTCTGCCACTTTGAGCATCCCATGCAATTTAGTGAGCTTCTTATCCATGCCATGCATATGATAGTTCAAGATGAATGTCCCATAGCTGGGCGGAAGAGAACCCAGAACTGCATCAGTAGCCAGCTCATCCAAGAGCGGGAAGCCCAACTGATCCAAAGCTTGCACATATCTGATCATCTTGATCACATGCGGACTCAGTTGATCACCTTCCTTCAGCTTACAATCCATCAAGGATTGCCACACGTTGAACCTTTCGATCCTAGCTTGCACCTGAAACATGCTCTTGAGACTCTCGATCATATCGAAAGCCCCAACGTCTTCGAAATGCTGCTACAAGTTGGGCTCCATACAAGCCAGCATGAGGCAGCTAATCTCGTTTGATTCAACGAGTTTTTGGTAGGCATTCTTGGTTGTGGTACTAGCATTATCGGCAGGTTCCTCTGGAAGTGGATCCTCTAGGACATGTTCCTTTTTTATCATGCTTGAGAAAAATTCTCAAATTTCTATACCAAGTAGTAAAGTTTGTTCCATTCAGTTTATCCTTTTCCAGAATTGATTTCAATGCAAAGTTGGGTTGAGCAGGTGGTGCCATTGATCTACAACAGAAAAATATGCAATCACTAAGCAATGTGTTTATGTAGAGTAATTCTAGCCTTAAACAGAAATACTCCCACTGAAGTCAGCATCCCTCCACAAACTCTCAGTGATTCAGGATCCGACTAGCACATGTGACTAGTGAGCTTTAGCATCACTGCTAGACAACATGCCTATCCGGTAAGCAACTCCTTACTAATCGTATCTCTATATGACTCCTGTCGGTCGGGTAGGTATCTCATACCCCGGCTCCCGACCTCTTTTGCCACAAGGCCCAAAACCGTTTTGATAGCCTTGTCAAGTTAACCTAATGCAGTGCATGTCCGTGTCCGACACAAACCCTTCAGTTCAAGGACACCTAGCAGCACCCCAATTTTATGAGCCCACTACTAGACGTACTTGATGTGCGAAGGTGCAACATCGGGAATGTCAATTTACTTGATATTCATGAGGGATCTTTCTACCATTCTAACATGCATAGAAACGAAGAAGCATAACAATCACAAGCAAACCATATATTGTGAAATAGTATGGCTCCTTCATGGATGTTCTTCCAGGTCGGCTCCAACTCTGATGACCATCTAGAAACTCCATCATGTTTGTCACGCCGGGCCGCCAAGCCGCCAACCTAATCTCTATTATCCAACTACTACAACTAGTAATGAATTTTACATAGAGTCATAAGTTGAGACACAGGTCGTTATACAATATAATGTCGGTGTCAAAACCGGTGGATCTCGGGTAGAGGGTCCCGAACTGTGCGTCTAAGGAGGATGGTAACAGGAGGCAGGGGACACAATGTTTACCCAGGTTCGGGCCCTCTTGATGGAGGTAATACCCTACGTCCTGCTTGATTGTTCTTGATGATATGAGTATTACAAGAGTTGATCTACCACGAGATCGTAGAGGCTAAACCCTAGAAGCTAGCCTATGGTATGATTGTCTGTTGTCCTACGGACTAAACCCTCCGGTTTATATAGACACCGGAGGGGGCTAGGGTTACATAGAGTCGGTTACAAGGGAGGAGATCTACATATTCGTATTGCCAAGCTTGCCTTCCAAGCCAAGGAGAGTCCCATCCGGACACGGGACAGAGTCTTCAATCTTGCATCTTCATAGTCCAACAGTTCGACTAAAGGATATAGTCCGGCTGTCCGGAGACCTCCTATGTAGGACTCCCTCAGTAGCTCCTGAACCAGGCTTCAATGATGATGAGTCCGGCGCGCAGTATTTTCTTCGGCATTGCAAGGCGGGTTCTTCTCCAAATCCTGAATATCTCATCTACCGGTAGGGGTAGGTTGTGGCACGACCTCATCGACTCTGGTCATCAGAAAGCATAGCCTCAATGATCCCCGTGTGCAGTTGATCACATCAACCGTGCACATAGACGATCTCATCAACGACAACATATCTCATCTATCGACACCACATATATAATATGCATACTATCTGAATCCAAATCCTATAGCAGAGGCTCTGATACCGCTGTTGGGATCTATGGTAGGGTGCGTCGACTGCAAATTAAAAGTTTCCTACATGCAGAACAACCAAGAGCATGCTACGGGAGATGGATCACAGTTCGTTACCACTAGATGCGCAGTGCCGTGCAGCGGAAGAAGAGTTGGGACAGCACGTCCGCATGGATTGTCTCCTCCTCGTCCGGTCTGCCTCATACAGCCGATAGTCGATTCCCATGTACAGGTTCACTAGAGCGGTGCAAGTGCACCGCATCTAACAGTATCCGCGCGTGCAGGAGGAACGTCGTGCGGCTGACTGCTAGGTCCGATCATACAACCGGCGGCGAGTGGAGGTGTCTATTCGCAACACATGCAAACCCTAGTGACAGCGCCGAAGCGATCAACCATGTTAGTGTGCGGCACCTCCACTTTATATAGGCGTCCGTCGCAGGCTCAACACTTGGGCCTCGCACGGACCCTAAAGCCCATAAGTCTACTTGGCCACAATCCGAATACAGCTCGGATCACATCCGACCAGTGTCCTCGGATCGGACCTCGTAGGTTCCTTTGAAAGTGCAACTATCCCTAGGTGGTTTTGCTAATTCCTAACAACATATAGCTCATTGAGCTAATGCTATTTCAATATTAATATTTCAGGAAAGCTTAATGATTGGCATGGCATGGATGAGAAAAGTGGACCCCTCAAAATGCTAAGGACAGAAGGATTGGCTCAAGCTCAAAGCTCAAGACTCTACATTCCTATTTTAGTGATCCAAGATCACATTGAGTCTAGAGGAAAAGCCAATAGTATCTAGGAGGGATAAGGTGTTGCTTAATGAGGCTCTTGCTCAAAATGCTTAGTGATATGCTCCAAAGCCCTCAACTACTTTCTCACATCCACATATGACCTAAACCAAAAGTCAAACTCGGCCCCACCAATTCTTTCTATCCGACGCCACCGAGTTCAGATGTCATAGCCACTGCCACAAACCCTAGGCAAATCGGTCTCACCGATAGGGATCTCGATCTCACCGAGATGGGATTGTAATCTCTTTGTTTCCCTTTGTAATGTTTCGGTCCCACCGAGATGAGCGATCGGTCCCACCGAGATTGCAATGTAAACTCTCCGTTTCCCTTTCGTAAAATTTTGGTCTCACTGAAATGAGTGAATCGCTCCCACCGAGTTTACCTGACCAACTCTCTGGTTAGCTTATTACCAAAATCGGTCTCACCGAGTTTGTGTAATCGGTCTCACCGAGATTACGTTATGCCCTAACCCTAACCATATCGGTCCTACTGAGTTACATGTCGGTCCCACTGAAAATCCTAACGGTCACTAGATTTGCTGAATCGGTCCGACCAAGTTTATCAATTCGGTCCCACCGAGATTGGCAAATTGTGTGTAACGGTTAGATTTTGTGTGGAGGCTATATATACCCCTCCACCTCCTCTTCATTTGTGGAGACAGCCATCAGAACGAACCTACACTTCCAAGTTACCTTTTCTGAGAGAGAACCACCTACACTTGTGTTGGGGCCAAGATATTCCATTCTTACCATATGAATCTTGATCTCTAGCCTTCCCAAGTTGCTTTCCACTCAAATCTTCTTTCCATCAAATCCATATCCTGTGAGAGAGAGTTGAGTGTTGGGGAGACTATCATTGGAAGCACAAGAGCAAGGAGTTCATCACCAACACCCCATTTGTTACTTCTTGTTGAGTGGTGTCTCCTAGATTGGCTAAGTGTCCCTTGGGAGCCTCCGACAAGATTGTGGAGTTGAACCAAGGAGTTTGTAAGGGAAAGGAGATCGCCTACTTCGTGAAGATCTACCCTAGTGAGGCAAGTCCTTCGTGGGCGACGGACATGGTGGGATAGACAAGTTGCTTCTTCGTGGACCCTTCGTGGGTGTAGCCCTCCGTGGACTCGCGCAGTCGTTACCCTTCGTGGGTTGAAGTCTCCATCAACGTGGATGTACGATAGCACCACCTATCGGAACCACGACAAAAACATCCATGTCTCCTATTGCGTATGAATCCTCCAAACCCTTCCCTTTACATTCTTGCAAGTTGCATGCTTTACTTTCCGCTGCTCATATACTCTTTGCATGCTTACTTGAATTGTGTTAAGATTGCTTGACTTGTCCAAAGTTGCTAAAATCTGCCAACAACTAAAATTGGGAAAATGATAAGTTTTATTTGGTCAAGTAGTCTAATCACCCCACCCCTCTAGACATACTTTCGATCCTACAAGTGGTATCAGAGCTTTGGTCTCCATTTGCTTTGATTTCCATAGCTTTTGGTAGTCATAGCCTTGGTTTCACAACCTAGGAGAGTATGGCGTCTAGCGAGGGAAATTACCACCGTAGAGGTCCTTACTTTGATGGTACTAATTTTGCTAGTTAGAAGCATAAGATGAAAATGCATATTCTTGGACATAAACCCGCCGTATGGACTATTGTGTGTATTGTCTTACAAGGTGAATTCTTTGATGGGAGAGAACCGTACCATGAAGCTACCACGGAAGAGTTGAAGATGCTGCAATAAAATGCTCAAGCTTGTGATATCCTCTTCAACGGATTGTGCCCCGAAGAATTCAACAAAATCAGCCGTCTTGAGAATGCAAAGGAAATTTGTGATACTTTGATTGATATGCATGAAGTTACCGACTACGTCAAGGAATCCAAGTTGGATGTGCTTCAAAGTCATCTTGACAAGTTCAAAATGAAGGATGGTGAAGGTGTCGCTAAAATGTACTCTAGGCTTGCTCTTATCACAAATGAGATCACCGGCTTAGGAAGTGAAGAGATGACCAACAAATTCATCATCAAGAAGATCCTAAGAGCTTTGGACGGAAAATATGATACCGTATGCACATTGATCCAAATGATGCCCAATTACAAAGATCTCAAGCCAACGGAAGTCATTGGAAGAATTGTTGCTCATGAGATGTCACTCAAGGATAAGGAGGAGCTCCATAACAAGTCAAGTGGTGCTTACAAAGCCTCATGTGAAGCTCCCACATCATCAAGTGAGAAACAAACCTTCAATGCAGAATTGAGCCTAATGGTGAAGAACTTCAACAAGTTCTACAAGAGTAGAAGCAAAGAGAGAAGTTCCAAGTCAAGGTCCTACAATGACAAAAGATCTTCTAGTCGAGAGCGAAATTGCTACAACTGTGGATGACCCGGACACTATTCCAATGAGTGTACGGTACCCTACAAGAGAAGAGAAGATTCTCCAAAAAGAAGGAGTAGAAGATAAGAATCACCATCAAGAGAGAGGAGTAGAGATGATCGTTACGAATGAAGAACATCCTGGAGAAGCAAGGATTCAGAAAGGAAGGACAAGCCATCAAGGAGCTACACAAAACAAAGACATCAAGCTCATGTTGGTGAATGGGTATCCGGCTCCAACTCCGACAATCACTCCGAGAGAAGCTATCACTCCGACTCCGAATATACTCAAGATGAAGGTGTTGCCGGTCTAGCACTTGTGTCAACCAACTCCTACGACATATTTGATTCACCAAATGAAGGACTTGGAAGATGCTTCATGGCTAAAGGCCCAAAGGTATCAGACCCCGAGTATGTTGATTTCAATAGTGATGAAGATGACTTGTTAGGTGATGATGATTTACTTGTTGACAACTCTACTGATGAATACTATGATGAAACTTCAATTAATCATGCTAATCAAGATAAAATGAATGACAATGATAAGGAGAATATTGAGTTTCTAACTAAACAACTAAACACTCTTAAGTTAGCTCATGAAACTATCTTAGAAGATCATCGAGAAATTTTAAGGACTCATGAGAAATTATGTTTTGAAAAGCTCAACCTTGAGCAAGAGCAATGAGTTCTTAAAGGCAATCAATGATCATCTTCGCAAGAAAAGTTCTTCTTACATTGCCAACCGTTTACTCTTATCCACTTACATGCCTCAAGTCAAGTCTAGTAACAAGAACAACAAAGATTCTTCCTCTAGTAGTAACAATATTCATGCTAAATCCAATGTTGTCACTTCTAGTAGTTTTCTTGATTCCACTAATGATTCTCTTAGCCAAGTTACACTTGAGCAAGAAAATAGCTTATTGAAGGGAATTATAGAGAAAGGTGTTTACAAGAGCCTTGCCGGGAGTAAGCAATTCGAGGAAATTGTACGCAAGCAAGGATGGCACTGGGAGAACCAAGGTGTTGGTTTTGAACGAAAGTTCAATGCCAATGGAGTTGAGATATTCCATCCGCTCGATAATGAAGTGCATGTAAACTTTTTAGAAGTCGAACTTTGGAAACTTTGATCAGGTTTATGTAAATGTTATTTATATCTACAATACCAAAGATACATCATATGAAACTACACATCTCATGGTGAATCCAATGGTATATGTTTGCCATTCTAGATATAAATGTTTTTCTCCACATACATGGTCAAACTTTGTGATGTTTGACTTTTCAATAATTCTATATGCCATGGACCGAAGAGAGCGCCTAAGTCGAGAGAGATCAAGTGCGTGTGAAGGAGAATGAGTGAGTGTGCAAAAAGAGTATGTGTGTGAAAGAGAAAGGGACAAAAAATGATAAATTAGAGAGAGTGTGTGTTTTTTGTTTCTTATGCAAACATATCACGCATGCATCTCCAAGATAGAAAGCGAGGTGAGGAGATACAAGAAGATAGCTAGTGCGTGATTGTTTGCAACGGAGAGAGACACCCCTATAGCACATGTCCAGTAGAGGTCTGGCCAACAAGGAACAAAGGTCGAGAGGGACACATGGAAAACATGGATGCATGGGGAGGGAGAGAGGGTGTGTTTGTGATAGAGAGATCCCCTTGAGATCGTGAGGGGACTATATGGGTGGGAGATCGAAAGAGGTGCGTGTGTGATAGAAAGATGCCCCGAGATAAATCGAGATAGACCATGCACATGTTTGTGATGGAGACAAAGATTAGCAAGTCATATACATATAGGGGGACTGCATGTGCCTACAATTGAGTTAGAGACCATCATACTTGGCTAGGCATGAGATTGTGTGTGTGTGCGTGTGAGATGGAGAGAGAACGAGGGAGAGATACAAAGTTTTAGATGGTTCTATCGAGTGCGAGTGAGATATGCATGTGTATGTGTGACCCAGGTAGATGGAGAGTTTGAGAGAGAGAGAGGGAAGAGCTCCGAGACGACAGAGTGGTGCGTGAGAGAGTTACGGGCAACGATCCAAGGAATTTGTGTGCGTACGATGAGTGTACCCAAGATATTTAGCTTGGACTAGAGAATCATACATAGTGTGCGAGAGAGATCTATAGATGGAGTATATATGCATGCAAACTAGAACCCCCCCCCCCCGACACACACACACAAATAGAGAGAGAGAGAGATGGAGAGAGAGGGAGAGAGACCAACAATGTTTGTGTGTTGGATGCATGTGATAGAATTGAAGATTGTCAGAGAGAGAGAGAGCAGGAGTCCGGGAGAGGGGTAGGTCGCGTTTTATGCATCAAAGACGGATATAAACCACGTTTCAATATAAACTTGCATTCAAATATTTAAATTGGAGAACATGTTGTATGCAATCCACACATGAACGGAGATATGAATATATCAAACAAGTTCATTAATTTGAGTTTCAATATGTTCATGGATACTATAATACTGTGTACAACATGCTACTTGATTGAGGTGTTCAATTTTGGATTTAGTTCACTATTTTGACCTGGTGAACAAGATATTTCATTGAATCGAGACATTTCATTTTGGGTTTGATTCCCGTTTTTGAGTGGGTCAACTATTTGTCATATAGTAAATCGCTAGCAACGAGCATGTAAAAACACATTTCTCCCGAGCATCATCTCTCCATCTAAAAGAGAAGTGGCAAGCTAATATTTCAAAATTTGATTCGAAACGACTTGGTAAGGTAGACATGGATGCTCGTTCTCCCAAAATTTGAACGAACTGTTAAGCACCCTATGCTCGGTGGAATTCGCCCGAGCAAATAAATGGGAGACGCGAAATTACCAGCCTATGTGGGACACGCATCAATTGGCCTATTGTACATCGAGGGTAGGTTCGTAACTTCATCCAAGCACGCCTTCTCCTCGGCCAAAATGACATGTGCCGAATAATTCATAAACCATGGTCAGCAAAACACCCTCTCCTCGCCCGAAGTAGCTCACACCCACTATTTCAAAACACGCTCTCCTCGACCGAAATCGCTCGCGCCCACTATATTTCAAAACATGCCCGAAATCGCTCGCGCCCACTGAGGGAGTCCTGGATTAGGGGGTCTCCAGACAGCCAGACTATATCCTTTGGCCGGACTGTTAGACTATGAAGATACAAGATTGAAGACTTCGTCTCTTGTCCAGATGGGACTCAACTTGGCGTGGAAGGCAAGCTAGGCAATACGGATATGGATATCTCCTCCTTTGTAATGACCTTGTGTAACCCTAACCCTCTCCGGCGTCTATATAAACCGGAGAGTTTTAGTCCGTAGGACACAACAACTACAACAAATAATCATACCATAGGCTAGCTTCTAGGGTTTAGCCTCTCTGATCTCGTGGTAGATCTACTCTTGTACTACCCATATCATCAATATTAATCAAGCAGGACGTAGGGTTTTACCTCCATCAAGAGGGCCCGAACCTGGGTAAAACATTGTGTCCCCTGGCTCCTATTACCATCCGTCCTAGACGCACAGTTCGGGACCCCCTACCCGAGATCCGCCGGTTTTGACACCGACCTTGGTGCTTTCATTGAGAGTTCCTCTGTGTCGTCGCCGTTAGGCTTGATGGCTCCTACTATCATCGATGGCGATGCAGTCCAAGGTGAGACTTTTCTCCCCGGACAGATCTTCGTATTTGGCGGCTTTGCACTGCGGGCCAATTCGCTTGGCCCTCTGGAGCAGATTGAAAGTTACGCCCCTGGCCACCAGGTCAGGTTTGGAAGCTTAAACTACACGGCCGATATCCGTGGAGACTTGATCTTCGACGGATTCGAGCCGCTGCCTTGTGCGTCACGCGGTCACGATGAGTACGACTTAGCGCTACCATCGGATAGTGTTCAAGAGATCGCACAGGCAGCAGCCCCGACCCTCAATTCGGAGCCAGGTGCGCCTCCCGCGGACGGGTGAATGGACCCCGCCACAGAGGCCTTACCCTAGGCGGCGACCGAGCCAAACATCGACCTTACCTTGCATAAGAGCCGTGTTGATAAACTGCCGGATCCTTCTCCGGCCACGGACTCCGAACCGCCTGCGCTCGTTCCTATCGAATCCGATTGGGCGCCGATCATGGAGTTTACCTCCATGGATATTTTTCAGCACTCGCCCTTTGGCGACATACTGAACTCGTTAAGGTCTCTCTCCTTGTCAGGAGGATCCTGGCCGAACTATGTCCGACAGGACTGGGATGCGGACGATGAAGAAATTCGCGACCCACCCACCACCCACTTAGTAGCCACTGTCGATGACTTAACCGACATGCTCGACTTCGACTCCGAAGATATCGACGGTATGGACGACGATGCGGGAGACGAAGAGGAACCACTTCCTACGAGGCACTAGACAGCCACCTCATCATATGATATATACATGGCGGATACACCCAAAGAAGGAAATGGCAACGAGATAGCAGAGGATGACCCCTCCAAGAAGCAACCCAAGCGCCAACGTCAGCGGAGCCGCTCTAAGTCCCTCCAATGCAAAAGTGGTGATACCGGCATAGGAGATAATAACACTCCGGATAGTGCCGAAGAAAACAACAATCCCCTCCAACAAGATTTAGAGTAGGAGGATGGAGGAGCCAGCCCTCCTGAGAGAGCGGAAGACGGAGAGGAGGATGATAATTACATGCCCCCCTCCGAAGACGAGGCAAGCCTCAGCGACGACGAATTAGCTGTGCTAGAGGATCCCGTCGAACAAGAGCGCTTAAAACGCCGGCTTATAGCCACGGCAAATAGCCTTAAGATACAGCAGTAGCAGCTCCAAGCTGATCAGGATCTGCTAGCTGATAGATGGACTGAAGTCCTCACGGCCGAAGAATATAAACTCGAGCGCCCCTCCAAGAGTTACCCGAAGTGCAGGTTGCTACCTCGACTAGAGGAAGAAGCGTATGATACGGCTGATCGGCCACCTCGTGGCCGCGATAGAGACGCATTCCAGCCAAAAACTCAGCCTCCACCCCGATGCCATTCAAATAAAAAGGCATGGGGAGATACGCCAGACCTGCGAGACATATTAGAGGACAAAGCAAAGCATGCAAGATTGATCTACGGATCACGAGGGTGCGCCACTCTGCGAGACGATAAACGTCACGCCGGATACAGTAAAAGCAAATCCGTCCGGGCCGAACACAGCGGGCAAGACCCATTCGAGTTGTGTCGTGATACAGCCCAATACAGAGGCGCCGCACACCCCTTATGCTTCACAGACGAAGTAATGGATCATCAAATCCCAGAAGGTTTCAAACCTGTAAATATTGAATCATACGACGGCACAACAGAACCCGCAGTATGGATCGAGGATTTCCTCCTCCACATCCACATGGCCCGTGGTGACGACTTACACGCCATCAAATACCTCCCACTAAAGCTCAAGGGACCAGCGCGACATTGGCTTAATAGGTTGCCAACCGAGTCCATCAGCTGTTGGGAAGATCTGGAAGCCGCATTCCTCGACAACTTTCAGGGCACTTATGTGCGGCCACCAGATGCCGATGACTTGAGCCACATAATTCAGCAGCCAGAAGAATCGGCCAGGCAATTCTGGACTTGGTTCCTAACAAAGAAAAATCAAATTGTCGACTGTCCGGATGCAGAGGCCCTAGCGGCTTTCAAACACAACATCCGCGACGAATGGCTAGCCCGGCACCTTGGTCAGGAAAAGCCGAAATCTATGGCAGCCCTCACGACACTCATGACCCGCTTTTGTGCGGGAGAAGACAGCTGGCTGGCTCGTAGTAATAACATATCAAAGAACTATGGTACTTCGGATACCAAGGACGGCAATAGCAGGTCACGTCGCAACAAACATAAGCGCCGCGTTAACAGCAATAATAACGAGGATACGACAGTCAATGCCGGATTCAAAGGCTCTAAACCCGGTCAGTGGAAAAAGCCATTCAAACAAAGTACGTCGGGACTGTCCAGCTTGGACCATATACTTGATCGCTCGTGCCAAATACACGGCACCACAGAAAAGCCAGCCAATCACACCAACATGGATTGTTGGGTGTTCAAGCAGGCCGGCAAGTTAATTGCCGAAAACAAGGACAAGGGGCCACATAGCGATGACGAGGAGGAGCCCCGACAGCCACACACTGGAGGACAGAAGAGGTTTCCCCCACAAGTGCGTACGGTGAACATGATATACACAACCCACATCCCCAAGAGGGAGCGGAACCGTGCGCTCAGGGACATATATGTGTTGGAGCCAGTCGCCCCAAAATTCAACCCTGGTCCTCCTATCCGATCACTTTTGATCGCATGGACCATCCCACTAGTATCCGTCATGGCGGATTCACCGCACTGGTTCTGGACCCAATCATTGACGGATTTCTCCTCACTCGAGTCCTTATGGATGGCGGCAACAGCCTGAACCTGCTTTATCAGGACATAGTGTGCAAAATGGGTATAGACCCCTCAAGGATCAAACCCACAAAAACGACCTTTAAGTGCGTCATTCCAGGCGTAGAGGCCCATTGTACAGGCTCAATTACACTGGAAGTGGTCTTCGGATCCCCGGATAACTTCTGAAGCGAAAAGTTAATCTTCGATATAGTCCCGTTCCGCAGTGGTTATCATGCACTGCTCGGGCGAACCGCATTTGCGAGATTCAATGCGGTACCGCATTATGCATACCTCAAGCTCCAGATGCCAGGACCTCGCGGGGTTATTACAGTCAATGGAAACATAGAGCGGTCTATTCGAACAGAGGAGCACACTGCGGCCCTCGCAGCAGAAGCGCAAAAATAGCCTCTCAAGGCAATCCACCAGTTCGGCGTTTCAGGACCCGGACACCTTCAAGCGCGCTCGGAGCAATCGGCACTCAGACCGCCTGGCGCGATCTGAGCTCGCGTAGCAATGCGGCCCCCACCCCAGTCCTAGCCAAACGGCGAAGCTCCTGCCACGCATACATAATTACGCATTAAAAATACCATGGGCACATGTGGGGAGGGGGCACACTACGGCATGCCCCAAGACGCGGCTTAAACCACACTAGGGGCTTCCCGTTTGGTTAATTTTCTCTTTTTGCAGGACCTTAATCTCTGGAAACCCTGTCCTGCAGCACTATTGCCGAACACATGATGCAGTAACCAAGGAGGCAGAAAGCTACGTCACACCATGGAATTCCCAGGTGGATTACAATAACGAGCGAAATATTTGATTTAATACTATTCCTCAGCTTGCCCTTGGAAGGGACATAGTCCCACTCTTTGCTTATCGCACTATCTGTATCATTCTCCTTTAACGCACCTTTTTGAATAAACAATGCATAACATCACGACTATTATTGCATTCTTGTTATATATATATATATATATATCTGTGTGTGTGTGTGTTCATTAACGACGCCTTGCAACCATACACTTTGGTATGGCCAATACACCAAGGGCTTACGTACCCCACAACATGGTGCGAAAAGTCCGAACACTTTCACAAGTGCGGCACCCCGAACTTATAGCATTATATGCATCAGCTCCGAATCATGTCTTTGGTCAAATGTTGGGTTTGCCCGGCTCCTATGTTTTGGTACCTTACGTTCCGCTCTATCGGCTAAGGTAGCACTAGGAGAACTACTGGGATTGTGCCCCGGTTCTGCCGGGCTGAGCACCTCATTAGAGAAAGCTAAAACTGACTGTCATGATAAGGCGAGAGACTGGTCGCTGTTCGGCAAGGTTTTCGAGTCCCTAAAGACTTATGCCTCTTAGGGCGAGGGGCCGGCCCTGTCCGGCTTAAAGGCGTGTATCACGCCCCAAATTCGACCTTCTGAATACCAGGGGCTTCCCCAAAATTTAAAATTGTAGAATTCTATGGCTAAGTGAGAGTGATAAAGCATTATTAGTCCGGTTGCCTTGTTCGTTGTGCTGAGCACCTCCCTCGAAGGACCCAAACGTGGGAACAAGAGTGCTCAGGTTTATCCCGAACACCCCAGCACTCGTGGCATGGGGGCAGAAGCCGAGGACTAGCCATCTCTCAGATTGGACAAACAACCAAACAGAAGGTAATATTTTAAATTCACACAAGCGTTGCATAGCGCATATGAAACAAGTTTTCATCATACAGGATCACACGAGCAAGTTTACTCAAATATTACATCCTTTGAACATTCGTCTGCCACAAGACAGGCACCCTTCAGGACACCCTCATAATAAATTTCGGGGGTGTGATGCTCCTTGCCATGCGGCGGCCCTTCCTTGATCAGCTTCACGGCGTCTAGCTTGGCCCACTTCACCTTCACACGGGCGAAAGCCCGGCGTGCACCTTCGATGCAGACGGACCGCTTGACGACCTCCGGCCGTGGGCAGGCATCTACAAGCCGCCTCACCAGGCCGAAGTAGCTGTTCGGAAGGGCGTTGCTAGGCCATAGCCGGACTATAAGGCCCTTCATGGCCTGTTCGGCCACCTTGTGCAGCTCGACCAGCTGCTTTAGCTGGTCACTCAGAGGCATCGGGTGTTCGGTCCCAGTATACTGAGACCAGAACAGCTTCTCCGTTGAGCTTCCCTCCTCGACTTGGTAAAATTGTGCAGCATCCTACACGCTGCGGGGCAAATCTGTGAATGCTCCTGGAGAGCTCCGAATCCGGGTAAGTAATCGGTAATTTACTTTTACATGCTTGCTCTACATATAGAATGCCTTACCCGCCGTTATCTTCTTCATTGCGTCGATCTCCTGGAGGGACTTTTGGGCTTCGGCCTTGGCACTTTTTGTGCCCTCGAGGGCCGCGGCAAGCTCAGACTCTCGCGTCTTTGAGTCAAGCTCCAACGCCTCGTGCTTCATCATGAGAGCCCGGAGCTCTTGCTGCACCTCGCCCACCCAAGCCTCTTGTTTTTCCCGCTCGGTGCGCTCCTTGGCCGCTTTTATCTTCGGCATTGGTTAGCGCTTGCTTCAGGGTCGCCACCTCGGTCGTGGCCCCTGGCAAATATACGATGATCCTGTCATTTTGCAATCGCGTCTTCTTATATATATACATATCTATAGACAGGGTATTGCTTACCCTTGTTCTCCTCGAGCTACCTCTTGGCAAGGCCGAGCTCTTTCTTGGACCCCTCGAGGTCCTGCTTTAGTACGGCGACCTCCGCAGTCAGTGCGGTGGACGCCATCAGCGCAGCCTGCATATGCATATTGACATACTTATATTAGACTCCTGCGATATTTTTTGATCCTCTGTTCGGTTTTTCTTTGTGAACACCAAACAGAGCATCAGGGGCTACTATCTATGCGGTAATATTTTTACTACATTCTAAAACGGTTACCTCAAAGACTGTTAGAAGGCTGGCACAAGCTTCAGTCAATCCGCTCTTGGCGGACTGAATCTTCTGGACCATCGCACTCATAATAGTACGGTGCTCCTCATCGATGGAAGCGCTACGAAGCACTTCCAACAGATAGTCCGGCGCCTCTGGATGGACAGAGGTCACCGGCACAGGCGTCTTGCCCCTCTTGGAAGGAGGCCACCTGCCCGAGCTCGGAACCACTGGAGGTTCTGGCGCGGTGTTCAGCTGAGGGCCGAACTCGGAGCACTCAGGGGCCCCGTCCCCTCGGCTCCTTGAGTCTGGAAGGTCGCCTTGCGGTGCCTCCGGGACTGTCTCCCCTCGACCCGGTGAATCTTGAGACAGCACCTCGGCGTCGTCAACAGGATGAGGGGAGGTGGCGGTCGGGAGTGGATCGCTATCCATGTCCGACGAGCCCAGGGAGCCGTCCGATGATACATCGATACTGGCTCGTGGCGGCCTCCAATATTATGTTTGGTGTTAGGGAAAGCAATGCGACAAAGGAATGCTATGAGTTACTCTGGTATCCGAATACTTACGATCTCCCCAGGGGCTTGGCCCTGGGCAACCACTCGTCTTCACCTTCGTCGGCGGCGGTGGAATTGTCCGGAAGGAGAGTCCTTCCCTTCTTGGATCCTTGGCCCCCCCAAGTTGGGGCGGCCTTCCTTTTGTTATCTCCCCCAGCTGGAGGGGGAGCATCTTCTTCTTCTTCCTCGTCTTTGGGGGAGGAGTGCGCCGCAGAGTCATCGGATGATGAGTCCAATGACGCCTGGCGCCGGGAACTCTTTCGGGTTCCCTTGGCCTTCTTGGTCTTCTCCGGCACCATATAAGGAGCCGGAGTCCGCATGTTCACCAGAAGAGCGTCCGCTGGGCCTTCGGGCAAAGGAGCCAGACAGCCAATCTGTCCGGCCGTCTCCTGCCAGTCCTGTCAAAGGTACGGGAGTTTAGATCCCGCATGGAGTCAATCTATAAAAGATAAGTATCCTGTGAAAGGTAAAGCAGCTTACCGCACTGGCTTGGCGCTTCGCGCTGAATCTGTGATCCTCAGTAATGGGAGGAGGGACCTCGGCGCTTTTGAACAACACCCTCCAGGCATCTTTGTGAGTTGTGTTGAAGAGCCTGCTCAGAGTTCGGTGCTGCGCCGGGTCGAACTCCCACAAGTTGAAGTCCCGTTGTTGGCACGGGAGGGTCCGGCGGTGGAGCATGACCTGGACTGCATTAACAAGTTTGAGCTTCTTGTTCACCATGTTTTGAATACATGTTTGGAGTGCGGTCAGCTCTCCTGAACTACCCCAGGACATGCCCTTCTCTTTCCAGGAGGTGAGCCGCATGGGGATGCCAGATCGGAACTCGGGGCCCGCTGCCCATGCAGGGTCACGCGGCTCGGTGATGTAGAACCACCCCGATTGCCACACCTTTATGGTTTCCACAAAGGAGCCCTCGAGCCATGTAACGTTGGGCATCTTGCCCATCATGGCGCCTCCGCACTCTACCTGGCGGCCGCCCACAACTTTTGGCTTGACATTGAAGGTCTTCAACCATAAGCCGAAGTGGGGCTTGATGCGGAGGAAGGCCGCGCACACGACGATAAACGCCGAGATATTGAGGATGAAATTCGGGGCCAGATCGTGGAAATCCCGGCCGTAGTAGAACCTGAGCTCCCGGACGAATGGGTGGAGAGGGAATCCCAGTCCGCGGAGGAAATGGGTGAGGAACACTACCCTCTCATGGGGCCTGGGGGTGGGGATGAGCTGCCCCTCATCTAGGATCCGGTGCGCGATGTCGTCGGGAAGGTATCCGGCTCTCCTCAGCTTCTAGATGTCTCCCTCCGTGACAGAGGAGACCATCCACCTACCTCCCGCTCCGGACATGGTGGGGGAAGGTTGAGCTGGGAAGTGCGGACTTGGGTGCTAGATCTCGAGTGTGCGGAAATGGATGAGCAAAGGAGGAAGAAGGCGGGGATGAAAAGGTGAATCCTTATCCCTTTATATGGGCGGACGAAACTGTGCGCCCCCCACTAGCCTGGTAAAAGTCGCTTATCCCCCAAGCGCCGTAATCGATGGCACGGTTGGGTTCGCATGCCCGTATTGATGAGAGTCTCATAATAAGGGGACACAATCTCTGTTTTGACAAGACGTGTCAAAAAACTGCCTCGTGTTATGTGCGGCGCTAGTTAAAGGAAACGGTTCGAATAATCACCGGGCCATGACATAACGTCATGCTGCAAAAACAAGTCAGCAAATTAGATTTGAGAAAATATTATTCTCTCTACGGTGGTATGTGGAACTTATTTTGCAGGGTCGGACACTATCCTTGTATTCAAATTCTTCCGTGGTGTATTCGGAGGAGGAACCCGCCTTGCAATGCCGAAGACAATACTGCGCGCCGGACTCATCGTCATTGAAGCCTAGTTCAGGGGCTACTAAGGGAGTCCTGGATTAGGGGGTCTCCGGACAGTCGGACTATATCCTTTGGCCGGACTGTTAGACTATGAAGATACAAGATTCAAGACTTCGTCTCGTGTCCGGATGGGACTCTACTTGGCGTGGAAGGCAAGTTAGGCAATACGGATATGGATATCTCCTCCTTTGTAACCGACCTTGTGTAACCCTAACCCTCTCCGGTGTCTATATACACCGGAGAGTTTTAGTCCGTAGGACACAACAACTACAACAAACAATCATACCATAGGCTAGCTTCTAGGGTTTAGCCTCTCTGATCTCGTTGTAGATCTACTCTTGTACTACCAATATCATCAATATTAATCAAGCAGGACGTAGGGGTTTACCTCCATCAAGAGGGCCCGAACCTGGGTAAAACATTGTGTCCCTTGCCTCCTGTTACCATCCGGCCTAGACGCACAGTTTGGGACCCCCTAACCGAGATCCGCCGGTTTTGACACCGACACCCACTATTTGGGGAGAAGCAAAGTTACTCTACTATCCTCAACCCTCAGTACACTGACCCAAGCCGAGAAGCATAAAGGCAGGGGTAGAACTGTAACTCCCCCCCACATTTCAGACAAATGCGTCCGTAAGACATGGTTCCACTCCCCTCCCAATTCCCCATTCATACCTCGTGGGTGCCAAATCTCCTTCTCCCCGGAAGCTCCCTTCTCCCAAGCCGTGAAACCTCAGCCCCTCCTCCATGGCGCCCCCACCGCACCAAATTCACAGCCACCCTCCTTCCTAATGCCGAAGACGCTGTCCATTTGTCGTCGTGCACTGGGTCGTGTGCCACTTACTCCGTGCTGCTAGAGCTGCCTCGACGACGGCCGCGTGAACCGTACTGGAGCCGACTCACCCCCGCCATTGCTCACGGCGCCAAAGAGGCTCCAACATCGGATCCGTACAGAGCCCCGGCGCTGCTTCCCCATAGCTGTCGAACATTGCGGCATCTCTGCTTACCTGCCGCCGGTAGCCACCGCAACCGCGCCGGCCTCACTGACTCGACAGCTGGAGCTTCCTACTTCACTGTGCTGTGAGATAGGTCGCACGCTCATCTCAAATCACTTTATTTAGGCGTCAGTTGTCTGAATTTTTATTCTAGGCCAATCGATTCCCAATAGGAAGCATCACCCCTCAAGGCGGTGGAGCTCCTAGGTTGCCGGTTGGTTGGTGTCTAATGTAAGGGTGCGGTGGCGCAAGTTCACCGCGGAAGCAGCGCTTAGATGGCTATGCTAGAGTTGCGTGGGTTGAAGGTACTGCCGCCGCCGGATCTGGATGACAGCGAGTCTTTGTGGATTGGCCCGGGGGCGGCGCAACCACGACAGTGCGGTGGGGCGGGGAGTGTGGTTTTGGCTGAGGCCACGGACGGCGGAGGCAGGCTGCTCTGACAGTGGTCGCTGGCTCTTCAGGGAAGATTCTGAACAATGTCAGTCGAGAGGCACAAGACAGCCATCAAGCCATCCGGCGTAGATCGGATAGTACCAAAATAAAATAAAATCGGGTGACCCTAATTTAGTCTTCACTCAACAGACATGTGACCACTCGCATACCTTGGTATTTATCTCTTAGGGTATTTCTTAAAATCAAAGAGATGTTTCATTCTTGACATTATGTGTTTTCTGCATCTTCAGCCACACCGTCTTCCGACTCACCGTAGTTGCTCCAACAAGGGGAGCATACACCAGAAGGGAGCTATAGTCCCCACTCAACAGTTCCCTACATCGAATGCGCGTGCCCGACATGGACAGCCACAACAACTACAGGGCCATGGACAAGTCAGCACATGATGCTCACTCCTATGGATGGCGGCCAGATAGGTTGTACCCTCATCTTACTTCTGTGCAACATTTATGGCTTTGTTATTCATCTAAGCATGGAAAATAGATTATCACATTTCACTGTATATTCATGCTGATCTCTTATGGGTCTTGTTCAGGAGTTAACGTTGTTCCATAGTTCAGCTAAGAGACTTGTTCTTTAGGTAATGTTGTTCCATAGTTATCATCCATCAGCCAATGCTATCCCAGAGGCTGATGATTATAGTATTATACCACTTCTAGTATTACCTATGTTGTTCTTTAATACTTTTGTGTGCCGTCTAGTTAATCTCGAGTGCAAACGATACATATTTTGTAGCTTTCATCTGTGTTCTCCCTTTAGTTTTTAAGACCTGTTGTTGCTAATTAACCCAAGTCCTACTATTTATGTCGTCTCCTACATGCACTCATTACATTAATCTAACTACTAGTTGTCTTCCATGCATGTCAGATATTATTGCATACAGTGATTTATCCACAAGAAAGCAATGTAACAGCCAACAAACTTGACATCAATGATACCCAATATGATGGAACATGTAAAGGCAATTCTTCACAAGACTTGCAGAAAGGTGATGAATCCTATTCACCCCACAAGGTCCTTGCTCTTACTTGGCCCTTGATATGGGTACATCATGCACATAATGTCTTGGAGTGCATCTACTATGTTGCTATGCCTTCTGCTTAGCCTGCTGATCATGCATGTAAATATGGCATGCCTTCCTATTTTTCAGTACCTAATCCATTCATGATAACATGTTTTCAAAATCAAGTACTGTAATTCTACTCTATCGCAATGCCATCTTCTTAGTTTGGACATCATGCTTCCGAATATCTTATGCATTGTTATTCATCAGTATGTACTTCATCTGTCTACCATACCATGTTCTTTTTTTACATTGAAGTGTTGTTCTAGTGGTCTCTTGCAATCCCATCTTAGTTTCCCAATCATACACCCATATGTTGCCTTAGTGTTTTTCTGTATGTATTCCGCTAGCATACAGTTTTCCATTCAAGTAGTGTTTTTTACACTGTTGTCCTGTCGTATCCCTAGCTCTTACATCGTACTCCCTCCGTCCGGATTACATGTCGCAGAAATGGATAAAACTGGATGTATCTAGAACTAAAATATGCCTAGACCCATCCATTTATTTCTGGATGGAGGGAATACATGTCAATATGCCATGCCTTTCTATTCTTCAATACCTATTCCATCTCTGTTGTAGCATGTTTTATAATTGAAGCACCATTCTTCTATATAAGGCATGCAAGGGGAAGACGGCTATGTTAGAACCTGAAGGGTTACAAACCAGGTCTTTGCAAAAGATCCAAACGCCAGGAGATAATAAACCAACTCCAGTTTTCATAGATACTGCTCCAGCAGAGAGAAACCCAACTCCCACTGATAATAAGCAGATTCCAGTGGCCAAAGAACTAGTCCGCTCCAGTCCAGCAAAAGAATGTCAACTCCATTCTAAGAAGCGTGTGCGTATCCTCGCATCATGAAATTTTATAGCATTCTGATCATATTTTCTACATGTTTCTTACCCATCTCTCTTTCAGAAATAAGGTTAAACGATAGAAGACTTTCTGTACTGGGATTGTATTCCAGGAAAGTATCTTGCGGGAATTCTCTGTGCTCCAATGCTGATTTAAGTACCTGTTGTATATCGCTATATTTTTACATCAACGTGTATTTTGTTAATCGGCGTGAATCCAACCTTTATCTGATCTAAAATTAGTTGTAGCAAAATGTTAAAGGCGCCAATGTTGATTTTTGTAAGGAAAACTGCCTGGTAGTTTTGCATACTGAGCTGCATGAGTGTACTATTTCATATCATGCACATTACTAAATTGTAGTGCTACTCTGGTTTCCCATTCATTCATTGTGTCAATGTTGCTTTTGTATTACCTTACCTCGCTAATGATAGTTGTGCCATATTGTGTTAATTTGGTGTAGGCTAGTTGCCCAAATGTTCATTGTGTCAATGTTGCTTTCCTCGTATCTGACCTGGCCAATGATAGAAAAGCTAGTGTGTTAATTTGGTGCAGGCTGCTGAAGATAAGAAGACAAACTGTGAAAACAGCAAGGCAACCCCACTGTTTCTTTCCAATAAATCTAGGCCATGTAATATGGCAATAACTCATGATTATTCTGTTCGGTTACCTTCCTAATTTACGTTATGATGCAGTGGTCGAGACACTCTCCACTATCAATAATATAAGCCTGCCAAAATCGCCATCTAAATCTATTCAGTTTCCTCTCTCTCGAATGCAATGGAAAAATGTATGTTTGTCAACCAATTAATGGCTGAAGCAATGATGGAAATGGTGGAGGAATCAGAGGTGCACATTCGTGCGCAACAACAACTGATCAATATTTTCAGAGACAGTGTAGCAAAGCAGCAAGAACTTGCCCACATGCTTATGGGCATCATCCGCGCTGAGGTTGCAGATTGTGACGTTGTAGATCGTTAGGTTCTGTTCATTTATTTGCACTGGCATCAATCTTTGATTGCCCAGTGGATGTAATGTCTTTTAATATATGTTGGATGTGCAATGTTTTTCCCTGTATGCCATACCTTTGCTTGATCGGTTTTTGTCCTGTGCATAATTGCTCATCGTAATGGGTTCAAATTATCTAACATGTACGAACTTTAGTGGGCCCATTAAGTTAAAGGCCGTTACCAGGCCGAAAGTTAATGGTCGGCCCTCTTACCTCCCGGGTCGTTAATAGGCCGACATCGGAGCGGGCAACAGGTGGGCCCATTTGATTTCACGGGTCATTAACATGCCGTTACTAAGGTCGGGCTACAAATGGCCCAACTATATTGTGGGCCTTTAGCAGGCCGAAAGAAAGAGCGGGCTCATACTGGACCATGAAGAGCATGGGCCGCTAAGAGGCCGAAAGTGAGGTCGTATTGTAAATAGCCCAACTGTGTTGTTGGCCTTTAGCAGGCCGAAAGAGAAACCAGGCTGGTATTGGACAATGAATAGCATGGGCTGTTAAAAGGCCAAAACTCAGGTCCGACTACAAATGGCCCAACTCATTTATGGGCCGTCAACAGGCTGAAAGACACACAGGGCCGAGAATTGGCCCAACACTTAAATGGGTCGCTAAAAGGCCAAAACTAAGGTCTGACAACAAATGGCGCAACTCATTTATGGGCCATCAACAGGCTGAAAGACACACCGGGCCGGAAATTAGCCCAACCCTTAAATGGATCGCGAAAAGGCCGAAAGATGTACATCCTGAAAATTGGCCCATCCGTTGAATGGGCCGTTAATAGGCCGAAATCACATCCGGGTGATATTGAGCCCAAATATATAGCGGGTTGTTAATGGGATCGAACTGACGATGGGCTGCAATGGTGTCAAATCTTTAACGGGCTGTTTACGGGCCGAATTGGCACATCTCGTATGGGTCGTGGGCTTAAATGGACCTGACACAAGTAGGCCTTATATGGGCCGGCCTGCTAATTTTTCCTAGGTCTGCCTTTTTCACTGGAATGGGCCACTGTTGGGCCATGCAACGTGTCGACCTATCATAGGCTCCTACTGTCCAATGAGTGGACGGCATCTGTCCCAATGGTGAGCCAACACGTGTTTCCTTCGGCCAATGAGAATTTTACACGTGCAAAGTCCTCATTAGTCAGGGCTGTTAATGGGTTATGGGATCCAAAACCGGACCCGATAGCTTAACGACGAGCCATTACGATGGATGCCACATGTCGATCACCCTTGGTGAAAGCACTTTCATGATGCACCATTTATTGTTATGGAAGTTGACACTTCCGTGATGATAATTTTGGTAATGTCATGGAACGCTTCTACGACAGCACAGGTATGACTATCTTGATTCTGTCAGAAAATCACAATGAATGTACATGCATGACAAAAAACGTGACCTACTCTGACAAACACGTATCATCATGGAAGCGCATTTTTTTGTAGTGGAAACACCAATCATTTTAAGATTTTCATCATTTTTATGAAAACAATCACTAGAAAACGCCTTTTCTAAAAATTCTCTTCTAGCTCTAAGCATAGCGGTTCCTTTCTTACTGTCATCCCTAGAAACATAAAGAGCTTTAATTGATTCCTCTACTTTAGGCACAAAAATTTTCATCTTCAGATTTTCAACATCATGAGAAATTCTATCAACACTTCTAGAGAAATCATCAATCTTATTCAACTTTTCTTCTATAGTAGTGTTTATAACTTTTTGCGTATTGATAAATTCTTTAATGTTATTCTGAAGATCATAGGTGTTCCTATTATTATTGTAAGAAGGATTTCCATAGGAATTACCATAATTATTAGGGGAATTACTAGGAAAAGGCCTAGGATTAAAATAACCTCTATAAGCATTGTTATTGAAATTATTTCACGAGATAAAACTCACATCAATGGCATCACTATTTTACTCAATCAAAGTAGACAAAGGCATATCATTGAAATCAATAGGACCACTTTTACTACCAACCAATTTCATAAGAGCATCAACTTTTTCACTCAAAGAAGAAATTTCTCCAACCGAATTATTTTTTTTTACTAGTATGAGCTTTTTCGGTATTCCATTGTGAATAATTTGCCATAATATTATCAAGCAATTTGGTAGTTTCACCCAAAGTAATTTCAATAAAAGTACCACCCGCGGCGGAATCTAAAAGATTATGAGAAACAAAATTCAATCCCGCATAAAAAATTTGTATGATCATCCAAAGATTTAACCCATGAGTTGGGCAATTCCTTAGCATCATTTTCATCCTTTCCCAAGATTGTGCAACATGCTCATGTTCAAGTTGCTTGAAATTCATGATCTGGGTTCGAAGGGAAATAATTTTTCCGGGTGGAAAATACTTAGTGATAAAAGCATCTTTGCATTTATGCCAATAATTGATACTGTTGCGAGGCAAAGAAGAGAACCAAATTTTTGCAGAATCACGCAAAGAAACTGGAAATAATTTCATCTTCACAACATCATTGTCCACATCTTTTTTATTTTGCATATCGCATAATTCCATGAAGATATTAAGATGGGACGCGGCATCCTCATTAGGAGTACCGGAAAATTGATCTTTCATAACAAGATTCAGCAAAGCATTATTAATATCACAAGACTCCACACTAGTGGCGGGAGGATCAATCGGAGTACCAATAAAATCATTGTTGTTGATATTTGAGAAATCTCACAACTTGGTGTTCTCTAGAGTCATGATGAATATGCAAGAAGATTGCACTCAAAAAACAGATCTGGCAAGAAAATGGCGAATGAAAAGGAGGGGCAGAGGAAAATGGCGAACCAAGGTTATCAAACCAGTAGGAGAACCAAATTTTTGGGAAGTGGGGGAGAGGAAAATGGAAAATAATGTTAATTGCGAGGAGATGAGATTTGTTATTAGGAACCAGTTATGTGTTGAAGATCCTCCTCGGCAATGGCGCCAGAAATTCCTTTTGATGCGGCTTGAAGCTACATCAGTATTTCCCCAAAGAGGAAGGGATGATGCAGCACAACGGCGGTAGGTATTTCCCTCAGTTATGAGACCAAGGTTATCAAACCAGTAGGAGAACCAAGAAACACAACGTAAACAGCACCTGCACACAAATAACAACTACTTGCAACCCGACGTGTAAAAGGGGTTGTTAATCCCTTTCGGGTAGCAGCGCCTCAAGATAGGAAATTGACGTGAATAAAATTGTAGTAGATTGATAGATCGAACGCCAAATAAAATAAATAAGAATAATTTGCAGCAAGTTATTTTTGTATTTTTGGTTTAATAGATCTGAAAATAAAATTAAATAAAATAGGTCGTGAAGGAAAATATATTAAAGAAGAGACTCGGGGGCCGTAGGTTTCACTAGTGGCTTCTCTCGAGAAAAATAGCAAGGGTGGGTAAAAAATATCATTGGGAATTGATAGAACTTCAAATAATCATGACGATATCCAGGCAATGATCATTATATAGGCATCACGTCCAAGATTAGTAGACCCACTACTGCAGGATGCTGCTAATGCGACACTACGATCAAAGACCGTTTGATGAAACTGTGTGCGATGCATTAATGGCACACAGTGATGTAAAACACCCGTCAAAAAAGATACAAAACGTTTGTGATGAATGATACATCAAACATGGTTCAGATTTTAGTTGTGTGTGCGATGAGGGGTAAACGGTTGATCTGTACGAACTGTTTGTGATGAGACAGAACAACAAAAATGGGAAGCCAAATCAAGGTGTGTGCGATATACGACATACAGTTCACTCCGATGAACTGTTTGCGATGATTGCGGTGAACACAAACGATTCGGCGTAACAAGATGTGTGTGATACCTAGCAAATAGGTCGTTAATCAGAATTGTGTGCGATCATTATAGACAGCCCATACGGTCTATTTTTGTGAATTGTGTGCTCGTCAGGGCACACGGTTCAACAAACCAACCTGTGGGCGATAATCTAGAAGATCCCTGTCGAATACATATTACTAACCATCTGCGATGAGATTGACAGGATAAACAGAGATATATATAGTCTGCTTAATTTAGTCCTTCTTCTTGTTGTTAATTGTTGGATGGCCCTGCGACATTGTCTTGGCGAGGACGCTTCTCGTGGCTGACCTTTGGCTTTTCATCGCCACCGTCGTCGTGATCGTCATTGCTGTCGTCGTTGTCCACCTCCTCGTTTGACCATTCCTCCTCATCATCATCGTCGTCCTCTTCTTCGACCTCTGTTGGGGATATAACTACTAAGTACAAACCGCCCAGGAGGGGCCGGGTTATACTCATAAGGAGTCATCCGTATTGAAGCCCATGAAGACAAGGAGTATGGCGCTTTACTATAGAGATTTAAAGGCCTAGAGCCCAAAGGCGTATTAGGGCCCGTAGACATAAACCACCATGTGATATGTAACTTGTATTGTAAGATAGGAGAAGGTAAAAACCGAGCCAGACACGTGTATGAGCCGGCATTGGGATTCTATAAACCGCCAGGCGTCAACCTGTGTATATAAAGGGATGACCCGGCGGCAGTTCAAGGACAAGAAACAACAACTCGAGAGCCAGGTAAAGCTGATTCGCTCCCTGTCCATCGAGACCCCATCAATTCCACCACAACTGGTTCGTAGGCTTTTACCTTCACCGCAACTGGCCGAACAGTATAAACTCCCCGTGTCCTTTGTCCGGTTTAACGCCTTTAAGCTAATCTCGGTGCCGTGGCTCCACGACTAAGTCCTCACACTAGGACATCTGACGTGATAATTCCATGACAGTTGGCGCCCATCGTGGGGCTATCATACGATGGTTTCGAGTTCTTAAAGGGAAACTTCGAAGGACTCAAGGGATATGCAGTGGGCCGGATGACCAAAATTCGTCGCGACAAGCTCTACATCGACGACGCGCGCTGGGGTCCCGAGGCCGGCTCAATTGAGTACGGGTACCGGGTCCCCTTTGGAGGAATTCATGTCTTCATTGGCAAGATCGGCGAACCGGGCCCTGAGCAGGACATCTGCACCGACCTCGTCGAGATGGCTAAGCATGCAAGCCCCGCCCGGGTTCAGCCCGCCATGAAGCGTGCATTCGTAGGATTCATCAATGGTGCGGAATCTGAACCAGTGTCAGATGGTTAGACGGTCATTTATTCAGATGGCGAATCATCCACCGGTGAGACCGAGTCACTGTACCACTGCAAGATGGCCAGTTTGGGGGCTGTTCCAATGGCGACAATATTCCAGACCCCCTTGAACCGCCAAACCAGGTTGCGATCTCCATGGCCGGTACGCTGCCCACGCAACACTCCTCATCAGCAGCGGCGATGATTTCCGGATCGATAGCTGGGGTAGGAAGCCCCATGCGTCGGCCGGCTCAAGTTCTGTCTGATTTATTGGACGCCTGGATGACGTTGCTAACTACAGAGGTTACCCCGGATAATCAAGATCAGCACAACACGGAGGTCATGAAGCTGCGAGATCAGTTAACTCAGGCCAAGGAGGACTTGGCGGCTGAGGAAACCAGGATAGCTGATGAGCGGGCCGCTTTAGATTCTCAGGCACACCGGATTCATGCAGAGAATTACCGGCTCATGCTGGATCAGAACGCTTCGAAAGACGTGTTGAGGAGGAGGCATCGGTCTCGTTTGCCGCCGGTTTATGAAGCAATGAATCTCTTCAACACGCCAGGAGCAGGATCCAGTAATCCGGCAGCGGTAAACCGGACTGAAGTACCTGGGACAGGAGCGTCGGATCAGCCACGGGCGATGGACCCGCCTCGACGGACCCATGACCCGCCGTAGTACATGCTGACACCACCGGGTCACTTCTCCACCCCTTTAGATAACATGATCGCTGCAGCATCGCGATTGGCAGCTATTCCAATGGAGGGCGAGTCTCCAGCGGCGGTTGAGACGCAGCGGGCTAGGGATCTCCTTCAAACAGCTATGGTTCAGCAGCAGGCTTATTCGTATAATCGAGATAGAATTCATTCCACCGCTAGCCTGAGCAGGAGTTACAACAGGCACATTGATGAACCGGCTATGTCGAGCAGCGCGCGGAATCATGATGCCCCTCGAGGGCCTAACACGGTGGGTGGTGGTGCAAATGCCCAGGACGTGGTGGATAATGGTGGATCGCGTCGAGAGGACGAGTTAGCAGCGCAGTATGTGGACCGTCATCTTACTCCGGTTCATCCGACGACTTTAGTGGAACCGGGTCTTGCTTTTAGCCCCTGGGGAGTGTGGTGTCTCACCTCGGCTCTGCGCAATGTGAGGCTACCCAAGGATTTCAAGGGTCCATGTAAGGTGCCCAATTACACCGCTGATTTTCCCCCCGAGTCATGGGTCGAAAGTTATGAGATGGCAATGGAGATGCTGGATGTGGATGAAGCGGCATGTGCGAAGTACTTCACCATGATGCTAGATGGAACGGCTCGCACTTGGTTGAAAAGTTTGCCAGCTAACTCCGTTGGGTCATGGGCCGAGTTGAAGGCCCGGTTTATAACGAACTTCAAGGACAAATGCAAGAAACCCATGTCAATTGTGGATCTAGCCGCCTGTGTCAAAGAAGAAGGCGAATCGACAACCCATTGGGTGTGCCGGGTTTCAGAGATCTTGCATTCATCGGACCGCATCAATGCCGATTCAGCAGTCATAACGCTGGAGGGCAATTGCCGGTTTAAGCCGCTGAAATTGAAGTTGGGACGACTCAAGCGTCACTGCAATGACATCGGAACACTTATGGCAGCTCTGGTTAAGTATGCCGATTCTAATAGTACCAAGGACCCCGAGTCTGAGGATGAAAAGCCGGGGAAGGGAAAGAAGAACGGCAACACTAAAGGGCAGCAGCATAATCCAGCGGGCCATGGAAACAACGGTAAGCGTAAAGCGGACAATAGTTTAGATTTTGTGGCTAACAGCAATGCGCAGGATAATGGCCAGCGTCGTAAGGGTAGACTACCCCCGCGGAGTGGAGGATCAGGTGTCAATCTTGAGTGCCTGTTAAATCAGCCTTGCCCAAGGTACGGGACGCGAGAAAAGCCAGCTACGCATCTCTGGAAGGATTGCTTTATTATGAGAGAATTCAAAAACTCAGATCTCTTCTGGTATGATCATGGGCCGTCCGGCGGTTCAGGACCTGGGTGTCATGGACCGGGTTATGGTGGAGGCAGTTCTGGTTCAGGGTTTCAAGGTAATCAAAGTGGACATGGCAATCAAGGCAATCACGGCACCCAGGGTGGTTATAATCAGTAGGGGGGTCAGCAGCAGCAACAGTCGGGTTACCAGAGCCACCCGAAGTAGTTGAATAGTGGGCAGAATCATGTCTTCACCACTAGCCTGTCCAAGCGCGATCAGAAGCTTCATAAAAGGGCAGTAAACTATGTTGAACCGAGTGTGCCCTGTTACTTGCGCTGGTCTGAACAACCATTGTGTGGAGTCGAGATGATCATCCGCCCCGGGTTGATAATCCGGGTCACCTGGCGTTGGTGGTGGCACCTCAGGTTGGAAGTTATAAGTTCATCAAGGTGCTCATGGATGGAGGGAGCAATATCAACATCTTGTATTATGAAACTTTCTGTCGCATGGGGTTGACAGATAAGAATCTTAAACCGTCAAACACCGTTTTCCATGGTGTGGTACCTGGCAAATCGGCTTATCCTGTCGGTAAGATAGGTCTGGAGGTTGCTTTTGGAGATGATCATGATTCAAGATCAGAGACATTGACCTTTGAAGTGGTGAAAATCTGGAGCCTGTACCATGCCCTGTTTTGACGGCCAGCTTATGCTAAGTTCATGGAAAGACCATGTTATGTTTATCTGCGGCTCAAGATGCCGGGTCATAAGGGGACCATCACAGTACATGGAAGCCGAAAGATCGCTCTGGAATGTGAGGAAGGTGATGCGGCCTATGCTGAGTCGGTTTGTGCGACAGAGGAGTCGAAGTTCTATAAAGACAGACAACTTTGTCTGGAGTGATGCTGCAAATGCGACGTTTGAGGATCCGAAGAAGCAGTTAGCCGAGCCGCCTGTTCTTCCTGCCCCATTGATAAGGAACCATTGCTGTTATATGTGGCTGCTAACGCCCGGGCTATCAGCGTGGCCATTGTGGTGGAGCGCAAGGAGGTCGGTAAGGAGTATCCGGTTAAACGACTGGTTTATTATATCAGTGAGGTTCTTATTGAGTCCAAGCAGAGATATCCACATTGGCAGAAGCTGGTGTATGGAGTTTTTATGGCGAGCCAGAAGCTTAAGCAATATTTTCAGGGCCATCCTATCACTGTGGTTAGTTCCACCCCTTTGGGAGATATCATCCAGAACAGGGAGGCAACTGGCCGGGTTGCTAAGTGGGCTATCGAGCTTGGACCTCACGGGTTAAAATATATGCCTTGTACGGCCATCAAGTCCCAAGCACTCATGGATTTCATCAATGACTAGAGAGAGTTGCAGGCACCAGAGGATAAACTGGATAACACATACTGGACTATTCACTTTGACGAGTCTAAACAATTGGAGGGATCGGGGGCTGGAGTGGTTCTTACTTCCCATCGAGGTAACAAATTTTGTTATGTTCTCTGCTTGATGTTTCCATGTACTAACAATGCAGCTGAGTATGAGGCCTTGCTCCATGGACTTCGGATGGCTAAGGAGATGAACTTAATCCGGGTACGTTGCTTCGGCGACTCCGATTTAGTGGCTCAGCAAGTGTCTGGTACTTGGGATTCTAAGGATCCACTCATGGGATTCTAAGGATGTCATTGTTGGTCACTTCAAGGGTTACCAGGTCGAGCACATTGATCAGCGCAAGAATGAAGCGGCGGACACTTTAAGCTGGCTCGGATCTCAGCGTAAACCGGTGCCACCCAATGTTTTTCTTGATGTTTTGCATAACCCGTCGGTCAAAATACCAACAGAGAGGGATTTGGGTGTTCCTGACCCGGAGGCTCAATTGGTGGCGGTTCTTCATGCTATCCCTGATTGGACGGTGCCTTACTTGGCATATATGACCCGGGGCGAGTTACCCGAGGACGAAGTTTTGGCCAGACAAATAATCCGGTGGTCCAAGTCCATGACCATTGTCAATGGCGAGTTACATCACTGCAGTTTCTCGGGGGTGTTTCAGTGCTGTATTTCTCCTGAAGAAGGCTATGAGATTTTGCGTGAGATCCACGAAGGGGATTGTGGTCATCATGCCGGCTAAAAATCCCTCATGGCTAAGGCTTTCCGACACGGTTTTTACTGGCTAACACCTCATGCTGATGCTAAAGACTTGGTCAGGAAGTGTGACAGTTGTCAGAAGTTTTCACGCTGGGTGAGGGAGACCTGGATTAGGGGGTCCTCGGACCGCCGGACTATATCCCTTGGCTGGACTGTTGGATTATGAAGATACAAGATTGAAGACTTCGTCCCGTGTCCGGGTGGGACTCTCCTTTGCGTGGAAGGCAAGCTTGGCAATTCAGATATGTAGATCTCCTCCCTTGTAACCGACTCTGTGTAACCCTAGCCCCCTCCGGTGTCTATATAAACTGGAGGGTTTAGTCTGTAGGACAACAACAATCATAATCATAGGCTAGCTTCTAGGGTTTAGCCTCTACGATCTTGTGGTAGATCAACTCTTCTAATACTCATATCATCAAGATCAATCAAGCAGGAAGTAGGGTACAACCTCCATCGAGAGGGCCCGAACCTGGGTAAACATTGTGTCCCCCGCCTCCTGTTACCATCCGCCTTGGACGCACAGTTCGGGAACCCCTACCCGAGATCCGCCAGTTTTGACACCAACATTGGTGCTTTCATTGAGAGTTCCATTGCGTCGTCACCATAAGGCTTGATGGCTCCTTCAATCATCGGCAACGATGCAATCCAGGGTGAGGTTTTTCTCCCCGGACAGATCTTCGTATTCGGCGGCTTCGCACTGCGGGCCAACTCCCTTGGCCATCTGGAGCATATAGAGAGCTACGCCCCTACCGTTGGGTCAGGTTCGGAAACTTAAACTATACCGCCGACATCCGCGGAGACTTGGTCTTCGATAGATTCGAGCACATGTCAGGTGCGCCGCACAGTCATGACGAGCATGACTTAGCTCTACCATCGGAAGGTGTTCGGGAGATCACACATGTGGCTACTCCGGCCCTTAATCCGGAGCAGATTGCGCCGTCCGTGGATGGGTGGATGGACCGCAGCATGGAGGCCGCACACTCAATGACGATAGAGCTGAATACTGATTTCACCTCCTACGAGACGTGTGTTGCCGAACCCTTGGATTAGTCCCCGGCCACGGGCTCCAAACCGCCTGCGTCCGTGCCTATCGAATATGATTGGGCACCGATCATGGAGTTTTCCTCCTCGCATATTTTCCAGCACTCGCCCTTGGGAGACATGCTAGATTCTTTAAAGTCTGTCTCCTTGTCAGGAGACCCTCGGCCAAACTATCTCCGGCTTGACTGGGAAGCGGATGACGAAGAAATTCGTTCCCCACCCACCACCCACTTAATAGCCACTGTCGACGATTCAACTGACATGCTTGATTTCGACTCCGAAGACATCGATGGTATGGACGACGATGCAGGAGAGGAACAGGAACCACCGCCCACAGGGCGCTGGACAGCCACTCCATCACACGATATATACATGGTAGATACACCCAAAGAAAACAATGACGAGGAACGGAAGGATGCAACGAAGGATAGTTCCCTCAAGAAGCAACCAAAGCGACGGCGTAGGCGCCGCTCCAAACCCCGCCTCTACAAAAACAGCGATAACAACGCAAGAAAGAATAATACCCCGGTCGACTCTAAAGGAAACGACGACCGAATGGATCCAACGATAGAGCAGGACAAACCAACGGACGGCGAACATAGTATGGAGCCGCTATCCGATCACGGCGATACCGAGGGTAAAGCTATTCAACTTGTCTCCGGAGAGGATAACAGTCCGGACGACGATGCACACATCATCCCGAAAAGGCACTTGGAACAACAGAACCTCCATAGAAGGCTTATTGCCACCGCAAGGAGTCTAAAGAAGCAGAAGCAAAGGCTTAAGGCCGCGCGAAATACACTCAACATCAGATGGAACAAAGTGCTCGACACTGAAGAAAAGTACCGTGGCAGTCACCACACAAAGAGTTATCCAAAGCGTAAGCTGCTGCCTGAATTCGTTGACGAGCCTTTAGAGCTTATACAGCCAAAAAATAACACGGCTGATCAGCCGGCTCAACCACCCCATGGACGCGATAGGGCAGCTAACGATGTCACACATAAGTCAGCACAGGAGGACTTGCACCAAAAAGCCGGTATGACTAGGTCCATCTACGGATCTAGGAAGCACGCTTCGGCACAGAACAAAAACCGAACACTACAACCATCAGAATGCCATGACACATCCAAATACAGGGGTTCTGCACACCCCCTATGCTTCACCGATGAGGTGCTGGATCATGAATTTCCAGAGGGATTCAAACCCGTGAACATAGAGGCATACGACGGAACGATAGACCCTGGGGTCTGGATTGAGGACTTTATCCTTCATACCCACATGGCTCGCGAAGATGATCTCCACGCCATCAAATACTTGCCCCTCAAGTTGAAAGTACCAGCTCGGCATTGGCTAAAGAGCCTCCCCGAAAAGTCAATTGGAAGTTGGGAAGATCTTGAGGATGCTTTTAGGGCTAATTTTCATGGGACCTATGTCCGACCTTCGGATGCAGACGTTTTAAGTCATATGATTCAACAAACCGGAAAGTCAAATTATTGACTGCCTGGATGCTGAAGCCTTAGCGGCTTTAAAACACAGTGTCCGGGATGATTGGCTCGCCAGACACCTCGGCCAAGAAAAACTGAGGACAATGGCAGCCCTAACAAGCCTTATGACCCGCTTTTGCACGGGCGAAGATAGTTGGCTGGCCCGTAGCGGCACCAGTGACCCAGGCACATCCGAAGTCATGGATGGCAATGGAAAACCATGACTCAATAAAAGCAAGCGTCGAAACAATGAAGACAGCCCAGACAACATGGCAGTAAATGCCAGATTCGGGGGCTCTTGACCCGGTTAATAGAAAAAGCCATTCAAAGGCAGCAGAGATGGTCCGTCCAGCCTAAACAAGATTCTAGACAGATTATGTCAGATTCATGGCACCTCCGACAAACCTGCAAATCAGACCAACAGAGAATGCTGGGTCTTCAAGCAGGCCGGCAAGCTAAACGCCGAACCCAACGCGACGAAGACACCAAGTGAAGACGAGGATGAGCCTCACCGACAAAACACTAGGGGACAGAAAAAATTCCCACCAGAGGTCAAAACGGTGAACATGATTCACGTAACAAAGAGGAGGAGCAAACTCGCACTCCGAGACATATGCATCGTGGAGCCCGTCACCCCCAAGTTCAACCCTTGGTCGGCCTGCCCGATCACTTTTGATTGCAGGGATCACCTGACCAGTATCTGGCACGGAGGATCGACTGCCTTGGTACTAGACCCAATAATTGACGGATACCATCTCACCCGAGTCCTTATGGATAGCGGAAGTAGTCTTAATCTAATATATTAGGACACAGTCCACAAAATGGGGATAGACCCGACAAGAATCAGCCAAAGCAATACTACCTTTAAAAGGAGTAATACCAGGCCCAGAGGCCCGTTGCACGGGCTCTCTAGTACTAGAGGTTGTATTTGGTTCTCCCGACAACTTCCGAAGTGAAAAGTTAACCTTCGACATCGCTCCATTCCGAAGCGTGTATCAAGCACTACTCGGAAGAATGGCCTTTGCTCGTTTTAATGTGGTACCGCATTACGCTTATCTTAAGCTTAAGATGCCCGGTCCACACGGCATCATCATAGTTAGTGGAAACATAGAGCGTTCCTTACGTACGGAAGAATGTGTGGCAGCTTTAGCAGCTGAACACTGAACGACCTCTCCAACCAGAATAAATGATCGGTCGTCAAGACCGTGGACATGGATAGACAAGTCCGGCGCACCACTAGCTGTAACAGCCCAGATAAACCTGAGATTGGGTCGATGGATATACCCCCATAGGTGGTGCTAGGGGCTTCCCGCATGTAAAAAGAACTACAGTTCGGCTGGAACTTATTTAGATTGAATTTTAATGTTTTATTAAGAATAACCAATTTTTCGCACGAAGACTTTCACCTGGGTTTTTCTCTTTTACAGATGATAATCGTGCTACACCCTTCCAGGACACGGCACAATAGAGACACAGGCGCATACATGCAGCAGGGCCCCGCTCAAAGGTTTCGTTTTATATTAAGACCCTGTGTAAACCTTTTTTACTGTCTCTTGTTGCTTCACACCCTCCGGATACTTAACATAACCTAGAGGTATGCTGGCATTATTGGAATCTCGCCACGTCAAACTAATGCGCGTACCTGGAAATTGAGGGCTTATTATCGAGGGCGTTACTCAGCCCAGTATACGTTGAAAAGACCGAATACCTTAGGGAGTGTTCGGCGTCGCGAGTTTAGCCTTATATGCATCAACTCCGAATCACGTCTTTGGTCAATAGTTGGGTTTGCCCGGCTCCCGTGTTTTGCTACCTTACATTCCGCTCTATCAGCTAAGGTGGCACCGGGAGGACTACTGCGATTGTGCCCTTGTTCATCTGGATGAGCACCTCTGTAGAGAAAGCTGAAAGCTGATTGTCATGATAAAGCGTGAGACTAGTCAACCACTCGAGGACTCAGCGGAATCTTCGCGATTCCTCCGCATTAACGAAGGACTGGTTCCCGGTCATGTATGTATGCGCACTGTATTCGGAAAAGCACAGAAGTACCAGGGGCCACTGTCAAACTCCTATGGCTAAGTGAAAGTGTTAAAGCAATATAGTCTGATTGCCTTGTTCGCCGCTCTATCACCTCCTTAATGGACCAAGACGTTGGATCAAGTGTGAATACGCGCTTTTCCGAACACCCCCGCATTATATGCGTGGGGGCTGAAGCCGACGACTGCAAACTTTCAGGTTATATACATACATAAATGGCCGCACAGGAGGCATCATAATACTTTCAGGCAAAAGTATAAACACAACCTTTATAATACAAATAGCATTGTTTTTACAATTTGGATACATGTCACTCGAACATGATACTCTTCGAGGATTGAGCCTCTATTAAACGAGCGCCTTCTAGGACTTCCTCAAAATAGTGCTCGGCCGATACCTGGCCTATGGCCAGACCCTGTCTTACAATAGCGGTGGCCTCCATCTCTGCCCAGTATGTCTTAACATGGGCAAGAGCCATCTGCGCACCCTCTATGCACGCCGACCTCTTTACAGCATCCATATGCGTCACATCACCAAGGAATCGTTGCACTAAACCAAAATAACTATTCGTCCTTGGTCCTTCCGGCCAAAGATGATCCATGATAGACCTCATGGAAAGTTTGGACAACCTATGGAGCTCAGCCCACTCGGCCATTTGCTCATTTAACTGCAGCGGACGCGTTGGAGCACTGAACTGCGACCAGAACAACTTTTCCACTTCGTGATCTTTTTGATCTTTGAAAAACTCAGTCGCATCAGCAGCACTCGTTGCCAAGTCCAAGTGCGCGTCTGCAACACTCCATAATTGATCCAGAAGTGCATACTTCGGATCTCCAAACTTCGTCCGCAACAAAAAGGGCTTCCCAGCCGTGATGAGTCCAGCTTGACGAAGCTCCTCCTTCGCCGCTCTGATTTTAGAGCGGGTTTCCTTGGCTTCTACCATGGCTTTCTCTTGGCTTTCTCTTGGCTTTCCTTTTCAAGAAGCTCATACCGGTCGGCGGCATCCTTCAGCTCAACAGCCATCTTGGCTATTTTATCTTCGCTCTGGCGATGAGCAGCTTGTTCGGCTCTTAATTCTTCGGCCGCCTTTAAGGCGGCCGCATCGCTTCTCCTGGCTTGTTCCTTGGCTCGGGCAAGATCTGCCCAAAGGGTCTCCACGGCGGCAGCTCCATCTCCAATCACAGCATATGACAGATACTAGCATCATGCTCCTCTTAATATCTGTTGAGCACTGGAGAATACATACCATGTGCCTCGTCGAGCCGCTTGTTTACAAGCACGATGTCGCATCTGCCACATCAAGTTGCTGGCTCAGTTCGGCAAACTCACCAGTCCAACCAACCACTGGACCCTCAGCCACCTGCACATGAAAGCAGCATGATCATTACCTGGTACTATGATCCTCTGTTTACTCTACGTACCTCAAAACCTCTTAGCAGGCTCATAAAAGCTTCATGCAACCCACTTTGGGCGGATGAAATCCTCTCAACCACCATACCCATTAAAGTACGATGCGCCTCTGAGATAGTCGCTTGCTCCAGAAGACCCATCAGTGCATCCGGTCGTGCACCGGACAGTCCCGGACTCTTTTTGTTGCTCTCCTTAGGAGCCGAATACTCCGAACTTTGCGTGGCCGAAGGGTTACCTTCTGGCCTTGGTGGATCAGGAGAAATCCTCTGTGATGACACCTCAGGGTCGTCCACCTCATGAGGCGGGGAGACACGGGGAGGCGTTTCTCTCTCCATCATCTCTGGAAGAAGATCCCCCGAAGACGAACTCTATCGAGAAGGGCTACGATCCGAACTGCAAGACATACGTCTCGGTTATTGTCCTCGGAGATGAAGCAGGATATATTTACTATAAAGTACTCTTGTTCACTTACAGCTCGGTGGATGGCTGATCCCCTTGTGGGCGCTGTGCGGTAAGGATGCCCTCCGGGGCAAGGCCCCATGGCGAAGGTTTCTTCCCTCGTTTGGAAACCCTTGTTCCCAAATCTTCAAAGGCGGTCCTTTTCCTTCCTTGGGGAGAGGGAATTTCAGATTCTTCTCCCCGCTTTCGGCTTCTTCATTCCTCCATTTATCTTCCTCTGATGGCACTTGATAGGGTGCATGCTCAAGCATCCTGGCTAGTACAGGATCCGGTGAGCCTTCGGGAAGGGGGGGCGAACACCTGATCATCTTCGCCTTTTTTATCCAGTCTGGGTTAAAGAGCGATTGTTCAAAAGTATGTTGTGACAAACAAAAAGACAGCATGTTCAGCCGCAGAATTACTTACGTGGGTATCTGGACGATTGCAGTTTAGACCCGCATCCTCGGTGGTGTCCGGACACTTTATTCTTGATCCGAAGAACAATCCCTACATCCCTTCGAGCGTCAAGCCGAAGAATTTCTGAATAGTTCGCCATCCTTCCGGGTTGAACTCCCACATACGGAGAGGTCGACGTTGACATGGCAGGACCCGACGAACTAGCATGACTTGCATTACCTTGACAAGGCTGACATCTCTCTTGAGGAGATCTCGGATGCGACTCTACAATGTCAGCACGTCATTAACTGGCCCCCAGTCCAGCCCCTTGTTGACCCATGACGCTAGTTGTGGCGGGGGCCCGAACAGAAGGTGGGGGCAGCTACCCACTTAGTACTTCGGGGAGCTGCGATGTAAAACCAGTCCTATTGCCATAAGTCGGACATCTCCGGGAAGGAATCCTTTGGCCATGGAGCATCGACGCCTTTGCTTATTATGGCACCTCCGCTTTTTGTGTGTTGCCCATCGATCATCTTCGGCTTCACATTAAAGGTCTTGAGACATAAGCCGAAGTGTGGGGTGATGCGGAGGAAGGCCTCACACACGAAGATGAACGACGAGATGTGAAGGATAGAATCTGGAGCCAGATCATGGAAATCGAGCCCGTAATAGAACATAAGCCCTCTAACAAAGGGATCCAGGCTAAAGCCTAGCCCTCGGAGGAAGTGGGAAACGAATACGACAATCTCGTTGGGTTCGGGAGTGGGGATGACCTGCCCTTGAGCAGGCAGCCTGTGTGAGATTTCAGCAGTCAGATACCTGGCTTCCCTTAGCTTCTTGATGTCCTCCTCTGTGACAAAGGAGGCCATCCACCGGCCTTGAAGATTGGATCCGGGCACGATAGAAGGTCCGAAGCGCTTAGCATGAGCCTTGGGTGTTGGAATTCGAGGTGTGGCAAGGGAAGGATCGAGCGCGAGAAGAAAAGGACAGGCCTTGGCCCCTTTATAAAGAGGGTGAATATCAAGCGTCCTCCGCATGGCCGTTTGGAACTTGCCTAAAATCGAGGAGTCATACCAGTAGGCACGATTGGGTTACCCATACCCGTATTGATGAGAATCCCGTGATAAAGGGAACACGATCTCTGCTTCGACAAGACATGCCAATAAAACCGCCTCGCAACACGTGCAGTGGCTGGCTGGGAAAAACGGTTTGTAATGACCGGACCATGGCAGGACGTCACATTATGAAAAGTTAGCGGCAGATTAGATTTGTGGAAATATTATACTCTCTACGGTGGTATGTGGAATTTGTTTTGCAGAGCCAGAGACGATCCTTGTGTTCAAAATCTTCTATGGAGTATTCGAAGGAGGAACCCGCCTTGCAATGCTGAAGACAATCTGCGCGCCGGTCTCATCATCATTGATGCCTGGTTCAGGGGCTACTAAGGGAGCCCTGGATTAGGGGGTCCTCGGACAGCCGGACTATATACTTTGGTCGGACTATTGGATTATGAAGATACAAGATTGAAGACTTCGTCCCGTGTCCGGGTGGGACTCTCCTTTGCGTGGAAGGAAAGCTTGGCAATTCGGATATGTAGTTATCCTCCCTTGTAACCGACTCCGTGTAACGCTAGCCCCCTCCGGTGTCTATATAAACCAGAGGGTTTAGTCCATAGGACAGCAACAATCATAATCGTAGGCTAGCTTCTAGGGTTTAGCCCCTACGATCTCGTGGTAGATTAACTCTTTTAATACTCATATCATCAAGATCAATCAAGCAGGAAGTAGGGTATTACCTCCATCGAGAGGGCCCGAACCTGGGTAAACATTGTGTCCCCCGCCTCCTGTTAGCATCCGCCTTAGACGAACAGTTCGGGACCCCCTACCCGAGATCCGCCGGTTTTGACACCGACACCGGGCCCATGTTCCGGCTCATGAATTGAGGATGATTCCAATCATCTGGCCATTTGCAACTTGCGGGCTTGATATGGTTGGGCCCTTTAAGAGATCCAAGGATAAGAAGACCCACCTTTTGTTGGTGGTTGATAAGTTCACTAAGTGGGTGGAAGCAGAGCCAATTAGCAAGTGTGATGCAGCCACGACAGTTCGATTCATGAAGAAGATGATTTTACACTTTGGTTTTCCACACAACATCATAACAGATAATGGCACGAACCTCTCCAAGGGTGCTATGGAAGAGTTCTGTCAATGTGAGCACATCCGGCTTGATGTGTCATCAGTGGATCTCCCCCAGTCTAATGGTCAAGCGGAGAGAGCTAAGCAAGAAATCCTGAAAGGTATCAAGCCCCGGCTTATGGTCCCTTTGCAGAGGACGCCGGGTTGTTTGGTGGAAAAGTTTCCTTCCATATTATGGTGCATTAACACCACCCCCAATACATCTACGGGTTATACACCCTTCTTCATGGTTTATGGAGCAGAAGCAGTTCTCCCTAGTGATATTCGCCATGACTCACCCCGAGTGGCAGCTTATGTTGAAGCAGACAATGAAAGAGCACGGCAAGATGCATTGGACCTGTTAGATGAAAAACGGGACATAGTGGGAACTCGTTCGGCGATTTATCAGCAAGACCTGCGGCGTTATCATAGCCGCCGGGTTAAAACCAGCGCTTTTCAAGAAGGTGACTTAGTGCTCCGGCTTATCCAGGATCAGACCGATATGCACAAGTTATCCCCACCTTGGGAAGGGCCCTTTGTAGTCAGCAAGACTCTGAACAACAGATCATACTACCTCATCGATGTTCGAGAGCACAAAGACTCACGCAAGTCAGAGGTGGAGACCCGCCGGCCGTGGAATATTTCTCATCTTCAGCCTTACTATACCTGAGCCATAGGCTCCTATTATGTATATATTTTTCACAATGTATATATTATGATCAATATAATAAACCGGCATCCTTGCTAAAGCGGGGCCTCTGCCGTTCGTCTTTAAAAAAATTCTTGGTTACATGGGGGCTTCTGTTTATAAAGCGGAGTTCTGATTGTCCATTGATCCGGCTTATAAAGCCACAAAAAAGAAAGAAATAAAAAGAGCATAGCACAAACATAAGCTTGGGGGCTTAATACCCAACATCACAAGGAGCCAAAGAGAGTTTATTGCAAGGCACAACTCAAACATAGGCGTCCACTGAGCACAACTCAAAATATTTTAAGGGGGGATCTTTGCTTCTACAAGAACAAAGAATCTACACCTTGCAATAGACTATAAAAGCCAGGCTTGGAAGCCAGGTGTATTCACCTAAAACCCCGGGTTAACCTTCCTTCATCAAGTAAGTCACTCCGCCCAGGTAATCCTGGTATGACCTACCGAACGTTTGCATGTCAATCTTGTACAGACCCTGAACTTGTCAAAGTTAAAACGACGATTGGTTAATGTGAGGTCCAACTTAAAAGGCTTTGTAAAATGGTTTAACTCAGTGGCCTGGCACCCCATGAAAAGCCTCGCCTTTTTGCATATTTTCTTCATAAATCTTTCTTTTTGATGTTTTATTTCGGTGAGGTTTATTTTAATCCGGTGTTTGTTAAACCGGTCTCACTTTTGAATTGCCAAACTTACAAAGGTGACCGGTGTCAATTGACCTGGCTTGTCTTTCAACTATAAGTTGTCAGTACACAATCAATTATAAACCGGCGTTTGTTAAACCGGCCTAGCTTTGACTATAAGTCGCCAGTATGATCATACGGTGTTTATTATAACCCGGTATGGCTTCATTGTAAACCAGCACAGCATGGTGGGAGTTATCAGCACTCAAGATTTGGGTTATCACCCTTACTACAATAAAGTTGATAAATCAACAATGTGATCCAATGTCACAGGTAACAAGTATTTCATATTTAATTATTCTTGATGAATACAGCCTTGGTTATAAACCTTCGCTTCATACTGGGTGTTATGACCCGTCCGACGGTAAACTGCCAGGACAATTTTATTTATTATATGCAGAAACAGGATTGCATAAAGCTGCTATGGATCATAAGAAGACATAGCATAATCATGACGGATTAACAGTATTGTGCAAAGTAAATATGCACGAGGGCATAGCAGACCAAGTGTTTAAACTAGCCTATTACAAGGCAGCGGATGCCCAAAAGAATAATTGTTTATCACCGATATCTCGGTATGCAGAAGCTAAACCAGCCTCCGGATTATGATTCTTCCTCAGGCTGACTTGAAGGTTGTGGATCATCGTGCGCCGGTTCACCCTCCGCATCCCCACCCAATGGATGGAAGTCAATGGTTGCCCAGTCAATCCCAGTTAAAGCTCGGAAGATAGCCTCATCGCTTATAAGATCAGACGGTTAAACATCAGGGGCGTAAGTATGCTTATGGATTGGCAGGATAAGATTTTGCACATCATATGCAGATGCATCAACCCGTTTGTTGTCTGCATCATAAATCGACCGGTGGAAAGATAAATTAGTCTCTTCAGCCAGTTTACTTGCGAGTGGACGCATTTTATTCGTCAAAGCCCTAAGGGCGACATTGTCAAAGTTTGACCCATCTTCTTTTTGGCTGGGATAGCCGTTTCCAATGTCTTCCGGATCAAGATCAGATATCCAGGCCTTGGCCCGAGTCAGTGCAGACAGAGCACCGGCCCTTGCTGCTGATCTCTTCAATTCTTCAAGCTGGGCAAGCGTCGTGGATTATTTTTTCAATGTATCCTTGATTAAAGTTGGGGACGGTTTATTATATGAAGTTGTGCAGATGACCCAATGAACGCCGGTACATAACTACTCTATCAATGTATAGGCAGCCTTTAGTTTTTTGCGCATATCCGAGCCAAGATGAGTAACACAACTACCTACAATGGTCAAAATATTATTAAACCGGCAGTTTCATGGTTGTTATTTGTTTAAAAGATTATGAAGAGGTTATGTACCGAAGACAGCAGAGGTCATAACATTGATTTGTCGCTTCAAGCCAGTCAGTTCTTCCCTCACCGGATTAAGGGCTGCTTCAGCATCTTCCGCCTGCTTTAGCAAAGTTGCTCTGTCAGCTTCCGACTCTTCCTATTCACCTTTAAAGCCATCCTTCAGTTGTTCCATGGCTGTTAAAGCGCGGTCAGCTCTTCTTTAGCCTTGGAGGTTTCTCTTTGCTGGGACTTAATATTTTCTTGAAGGTCAGGGATTTGAGATTCCTTTTTGGTCAGATCAGCCTTGAAGAGACAGTTAATGAGTTGGTAGTACATATTTGAAGTCCCAAGCACATAAAAAGTTATACACTTGGCACTTGGGGGCTAATGTGGATTGCTTTTTATCAACTGACATTTTAAGTCCCAAGCATACAACAAATTATATACTTGGCACCTGGGGGCTAATGCATATCGAATCAATTCGAAGTGATGGAGTTTTTCCCAATAAATCGGATTACAAGAATGATGGTTATCATAAATTTTGTAACCTTCATGACAGGAAAGGTACTAGTTCATCCTAAAGGTATAAACCGGCCCTTGGGGGCTACTGGAGTTGATAATTTAAGCCAGTTCTAAGGAAAAAAAGAACTTGTGCAAAGTAATTGATATTTACCTCATACCGTTCCTTCGTCAGGCCCACTAAACCGGTTTCATAGTCGCGGCTTGTGTACAATCAGTAAACCGTTCCAAAGGGGTTAGGCTAAGATTCGAAGACGATCATATAGCCCCCAGAGGCTTTGGCGTTTCCAATCAAGAGGGTATCGGCAACTATGTTCTCTTTGGTTTGAATACGACCTATGTTTGAACAGGAAGCCCCCAAATGACCTTGAAAGTTGTTTAATGACGCTGATTCGAATACGATCCACGTCAGACCCAAAAGGGGTTGAGCTATGATTCGGATACGATCAAGAAGCCCCCTAGTGGGTTTGGCAGTATGCCAATCAAAAGGGTATCGACAGCTATGTTCTCTTTGGTTCGAATACGACCTATGTTTGAACAGGAAGCCCCCTGGTGATCATGACTTTTAACGGCAAGATTCAAATATGATCATAAGGCGTACCAAAGGGAAAGCTGAATTCAAATATGATCCGCTCCCTGTTGGTTGTTTTAACAATATAACATTGAAGACATATAAACTTTTGAGGATGAAAAGGACAGAGGTCCTACTTTATTACTTTTCATAATATATACATCTTGAAAATATGTACATCACGAGAGCCGGTGGCTCAAGTGTAAGGCCGAAGATGAGCGATATTCCACGGTCGATGGGTCTCCTCTTCCGACTTACGTGAGTCTTTGTGCTCTTGAACATCGATGAGGTAATATGACCTGTTATTCAGGTTCTTGCTGACCACAAAGGGTCTTTCCCAAGGCAGGGATAGCTTGTGCATATCGGACTGATCCTGGATGAGTCGGAGCACTAGGTCACCTTCTTGAAAGGTTCCGGACCTAACCCGGTGGCTGTGATAATGGCGCAGGTCCTGCTGGTAAATCATCGAGTGGGCTATTGCTAAATCACACTTCTTATCCAACAAATCAAGTGCATCTTGACGAGCTTGTTCATTATCAGCTTCAACGTAAGCCGCCACTCAGCGCGAGTCATGACGGATGTCACTTGGTAGGACAGCCTCTGCTCCGTGAACGATGAAGAAAGGCGTATAACCCGTAGATCTGTTAGGTGTAGTATTGATGCTCCAAATCATAGAAGGCAACTCCTCCAGTGAACAACCCGGCATCCGTTGTAAAGGGACCATGAGCCGGGGCTTTATACCTTTCAAGATCTCTTGATTGGCTCTTTTGGCTTGACCATTGGATTGAGGATGAGCTACTGATGAAACATTGAGCCAGATATGTTCTCGTTGACAGAACTCTTCCATAGCGCCTTTGGACAGATTAGTACCATTGCCAGTTATGATGTTATGTGGGAAACCAAAATGAAAAATCACCTTTTTCATGAACTGAATCGCCGTGGCTGCATCACACTTACTGACCGGCTCTTCCTCAACCCACTTTGTAAATTTATCAACCGCCACCGGGAGGTGTGCCTTTTTATCCTTGGACCTTTTGAATGGCCCAACCATATCAAGCCCACAGACTGCAAACGGCCAAGTAATTGGAATCATCCTTAATTCTTGAGCCAGCACATGAGCTCGTCGTGAGAATTTTTGACAACCATCACATTTACTGACCAGATCCTCTACATCAGCATGAGCCGTCAACCAATAAAAACCATGACGGAAAGCTTTGGCCACAAGAGATTTTGAGCCGGCGTGATGACCACAATCCCCTTCATGGATCTCACGAAGTATTTCTTGACCTTTCTCAGGCTACACACAACGTTGAACAGCCCCAGTAACACTGCGATGATGCAACTCACCATGAATAATTGTCATGGACTTAGACCACCGGACGATTTGTCTAGCCAAGGTCTCATCCTCAGGCAACTCGCCCCGGGTCATGTAAGCCAAATATGGCACTGTCCAATCTGTGATGATGTGAAGAGCTGCGACCAACTGCGCTTCTGGATCTGGAACAGCTAAGTCTTCCTCTGTGGGCAACTTGACAGAAGGGTTATGTAAAACATCCAAAATGGTGTTAGGTGGCATCAGTTTATGCTGAGATCCCAGCCGGCTTAGAGCATCAGCCATCTCATTCTTCCTTCGATCGATGTGCTCCACTTGATAACCCTTGAAGTGCCTAGCTACAACATCAACTACACGGCGATAAGCCGCCATGAGAGGATCCTTAGAGTCCCACTTGCCTGACACCTATTGAGCCACCAAATCTGAGTCGTCCAAGCACCTTACCCGGCTTAAGTTCATCTCCTTAGCCATCTGAAGACCATGGAGCAAGGTCTCATACTCAGCTGCATTGTTAGTACAGGGAAACATCAATCGGAGCACATAATAAAATTTGTCACCTCGAGGAGAAGCTAAAACAACTCTAGCCCCCGAGCCCTCCAATTGCCTGGATCCATCAAAGTGAATAGTCCAATATGTGTTATCTTGCTTTTCCTCAGGCGTCTATAGTTCTGTCCAATTGTTGATGAAGTCCACCAGTTCTTGAGACTTAATAGTAGTGCGTGGCACATACTTCAAACCATGAGCCCCAAGCTCAATGGCCCACTTGGCAACTCGTCCTGTAGCCTCTCTATTCTGAATGATGTCTCCCAAAGGAGCAGAACTTACCACAGTGATGGGGTGACCCTGGAAGTATTGCTTAAGCTTCCGGCTTGCCATGAACACCCCATAAACAAGTTTCTGCCAATGTGGATATCTTTGCTTAGACTCAATAAGCACCTCACTGATGTAGTAAACTGGCTGTTGAACCGGATGCTCCTTGCCAGCCTCCTTGCGCTCCACCACAATTGCAACACTGACAGCACGCGAGTTAGCGGCCACATACAACAATAGTGGCTCTTTATCAATGGGAGCTGCACGGACCGGCGGCTCGGATAACTGTCTCTTTAAATCTTCAAAGGTAGCATTGGCAGCATCACTCCAGACAAAATTGTCTGTTTTCTTCATCATCTGATACAGCGCTATGGCCTTTTCAACTAACCGGCTTATGAACCGGCTTAAAGGAGAGATACGACCCGCCAGTCGCTAAACATCATTGATGCATGCTGGCTTAGCCAAAGTGGTGATTGCCTTGATATTCTCCGGATTAGCTTCAATGCTTCTGTTAGAGACCAGAAAACCCAAAAGCTTGCCTGCTGGCATGCCAAACACACATTTGGTTGGGTTAAGCATCATTTTGTACACCCAAAGATTATCAAAGGTTTCCTTCAGATCATCTATCAAGGTTTCCTTCAGATCATCTATCAAGGTTTCCTTCTCTCTGGACTTCACTACAATATCATCCACATAAGCATGAACATTGCGCCCAATCTGATTGTGGCAACAATTCTGTACACATCGCTAATAAGTCGCCTGGGCACTCTTGAGACCAAATGGCATAGATACATAATAGAAGGCTGCAAACGGAGTGATGAAAGCCGTCTTCTCCTGGTCTTTAACTGCCATTTTGATCTGATGATAACCAGAGTAAGCATCCAAGAAGCTCAAACACTCACAACCCGCCGTAGCATCAATAATTTGATTAATATGGGGAAGAGCAAAAGGATCAGTCGGACATGCCTTATTTAAGTCCATTTAATCCACACACATCTGCCAGGTGCCGTTATCTTTAAGTACCAGCACCAGGTTAGCTAACCATTCTGGGTGAAAAACTTCGACAATAAACCCGGCCGCTAAGAGTCGGACCACCTCCTCACCGATAGCTTTCCTTCTCTCTTCGTTAGACCGCCGAAGAAACTGCTTGTCCGGCTTAAACTTTGGATCAATATTAAGAGTGTGCTTTCATGCAAAGATGTCCCGGTTCTCACGGATGAACTCGATGAGCACGCTTTCCTATTTAGGATCCAGATTGGCACTGATATGGAATTGCTTAGATGAGTCGCCTGGAATAAAATCAACAAGCTTGGTTTCATCTGCCGACTTAAATTTCATCACCGGGTCATGCTCTGTGGTTGGCTTCTTCATAGATGTCATGTCCGCCGGGTCAACGTTGTCCTGATAAAACTTCAGCTCCTCTGCTGCACAAACATATTCGGCATAAGCAGCATCCCCATCCTCACATTCCATGGCTATCTTCCGACTCGCATGCACAGTAATGGTGCCCTTGTCACCTGGCATCTTGAGCTGCAAGTAAACATGACACGGCTGTGCCATGAACTTGGCGTAAGCCGGCCGTCCAAACAAAGCGTGATATGGGCTCTTGATCTTGACCACTTCAAAGGTTAATTTCTCAGCCCTAGAATCATGCTCATCTCCAAAGGCTACTTCCACCTCAATATTACCAACTGGGTATGCTGACTTACCGGGCACCACTCCATGGAAAACAGTGTTGGATGTCTTTAAATTTTTGTCAGTCAACCCCTTACGTCGAAAGGTCTCATAATAGACGATGTTGATGCTGCTACCTCCATCCATGAGTACTTTAGTGAATTTATATCCACCAACCTAAAGTGCTACCACCAAGGCTAACTGACCCGGATTGTCAACCCGGGGAGGGTGATCCTCCCTGCTCCACACAATAGGCTACTCTAACCACCTTAAATAACGGGGAACTGCCGGCTCAACAGTGTTCACAACTCTTTTATGAAGCTTCTGGTCTCGTTTGCACAAGCTAGTGGTGAACACATGATACTATCCACTATTCAGTTGCTTTGGATTGCTCTGATAACCCGATTGCTGCTGCTGCTGACCTCCCTAACCAGACTGCTGATTATAACCACCTTGATTTCCCTAAAATCCGGAATTTGAGCCGCCACCCGGGCCATGAAAATCGCCTTCGACTGAGCCGCCACCACACCCATGGTTGCCATCAAACATGTTGGAATTCTTGAAAGCCTTCATGACCGCACAATCCTTCCATAGGTGAGTGGCTGGCCTTTCCCGAGTGCCATGTCTTGGACAGGGTTCGTTGAGCAGTTGCTCAAGAGTAGGACCTAACCCGCCAGACCGAGGGGGCGGCCTCCCCTTGTGTTGTTGATTGTTACCTTGTGAATTGGTGTTAGCCACAAACTCCGGGTTACCGTTGGCTTTACGCTTACTGCCTCCTTGATTCGCCGGGTTATGCTGCTGACCCTTTCCGTTGCCGTTCTTCTTTCTCTTCCATGTCTTCTCTTCATCAGACGCGGGATCCTTGGCACTATCATAATCGGCGTATTTGACTAGAGCCACCATTAGCTGGCCCATGTCATTACGATCACGCTTGAGGTGTCCTAGCTTCTGTTTCAGAGGTTCAAACCGGCAATTTTTCTCCAACATTAAGACTGTAGAGCCGGCATCCATCTTATCAAACGAATGTATTATCTCCTTGACCCAGCGCACCCAATGAGTGGTGGACTCACCTTCATCTTGCTTGCAATTACTTAAGTGCACAATTGACATGGGCTGCTTCCAGGTGTCTTTGAAGTTCTGGATAAACCGAGCTTTTAACTCTGCCCATGAACCAATGGAATTAGGCGGCAGTCGCTTCAACCAAGTACGGGCCGTTCCATCTAACATCATGGTGAAGTACTTGGCCATCACCGCATCACTGACCTCCAACAGCTCCATGGCCATCTCATAACTTTCAATCCACGCCCCGGGCTGTAAATCAGCTGTATAATTTGGCACCTTTCGGGGTCCCTTGAAATCCTTAGGCAAACACTCATTACGCAAAGCCGGCACCAAACAAGGAACGCCGCCGGTTCTGGTGGCCACTCCTGCCTCAACAGAATTCGTTGGATAATCCGAGAAGGTTTGGTGAGCCATCTGTTGAGCCGCCTGGTGAGCCGCCAGGTGAGACGCCAGCTCATCTTCTCGACATACCCAATTTTGTACCGGAATATGCTCACCTGGCTGGTTACGGCGCTGGGCGTTGCTTAACAAGGCCTCCGAATCCATATGTCTGCTGTAACTGGGGCTCCGGCTTGGGGGAGGAGTCGAATGAATCCTGTCTCGACTATATGAATAAGCCTCCTGCTGAGCCAGAGCCGTCTGAAGAAGTTCTCTGACCCTTCGCATCTCACCTATTGTTGAGAGTCGCCATCCACCAGGAGAGCCACCAAATGTGCTGATGCAGCAATCAGGTTCTCCAAGGGGTTAGAAAAATGACCCGGCTGTGTTGGTACGTAGCAAGGCGGGGCCGTATTCACATGAGGAGGTTCCATCACCCGGGGCTGAACCGGCCCCCTGCTGGATGTTACAAATTGGTTTGCCTCCAACGGGTTACTAGGGCCAGCTCCGGGCGTGCAAAAGAGATTCCGAGGATCATAAACCGGAGGCAAACGGGATTGAGCCTTCTGGTGCGTCCTCCTCATCACCTCGTTAGATGCGTTAAGGCCCATCGTAAGCTGGAAAGCCTCTGACTGAATCTGTTGAGCCAGAGCATCCAAAGCCGCCCGCTCTACGGCCAATCTGGTGTCCTCAGCTGCTAGGGCTTCCTTGGCTCGGGCTATCTCCTCACGTACCTGTGCTACCTCTACATCATGCTCAGTTTGACTCGTCGGAATAACTATGGCGGTTAACAGGGCCATCAACTTGTCCATGAGATCAATCAACTCCTGAGCCGGCGAGCGCACAGGGCCTCCTGCCCCGGCCGCTCCTGACCCGAAAGTTATTGTTGCCGCAGCCGTAGAGTTTTGACCGGGTTGAGTGTCATCCATGAAGATCCCTACCCTGCTCGGCGGCTCAAAGGGGTCCGGAATACTGCTGCCATCGGAACAACCCCCAAGCCCGCCATCTTGTAATTGGTATAATGAATCCGTCTCACCAGTGGACGACTCACCATCAAAGTAGACGGCCGTCTCACCGCCGTCCACGGATCCTTCAGAAAGTTATCCGTGGATGCAATCCACGAAGGCACGCTTCACGGTGGGCTGAGCCCGGGTGAGTCTCGCACGCTGAGCCATCTCGATGATGTCAGTGATGTCTGGCTCAGGGCCTGGCTCCCCAATCCAGCCGATGAAGACGTGGATTCCACCAAAGGGGATCTGGTACCCGTACTCAATTGAGCAGGCGTCGAGACCCCAGCCGGCGTCGTCGATGTAGAGCTTGCCGCGACGACTCTTGGTGATACGGCCCACAGCATATCCCTTGAGCCCTTCGAAGCTGCCCTTCAAGAACTCAAATCCACCATGCGCTGGCCCCACGGTGGGCGCCAACTATCGTGGAATTGTCATGGTAGATGTCCATGTGAAAGGACTTAGTCGTGGGGCCATCGCAACTAGGAAGCTTAAAGTGGTTAAAGTGGGACAAAGGACACGAGGGTTTATACTGGTTCGGCCCCTTGCAGTGAAGGTGAAAGCCTAATCCAGTTGATGTGGAATTACTAGGGTTTAGATGACCAGGGAGTGAATCTGCTATGCCTGGCTCTCGATTTGATGTTACCTGCCCTAAACCATCGGCGGGTCGTCCCCTGATATACACGGGTCGATGCCCCGTAGCCTACAGAGTCCCGGCTGACTCATAAACAGCGTCCGGCTCGGTGTCTAGTTAAACTTGCCTTACAACACAAGTCATGCGATATGGCGGTTTATCACTATGGGCCTTAAGCCGCCTACGGGCTTTAGACCCTTTATTGAACCGCCATCTTCAAGCTTGATATTGGGATTCATATGATAAATCGTCATAGCATAACCCGGCCCCTCCTGGGTGGGTTATGCTAGTAGTTATATCCCCAACAAGCGGTTTAAATATCCAGAATGAATATCTTGGGCGCTGAGGTGGGAATAGCTTGATAAATCTTTTTTCCACTTGCCCTTGTCCATAGCAGAAAATTCTTCTTTGGCACTATGCTTTGATAAAGTGACCGGGTTGCCAGGAGCAGTATGACCAAAACCTGTAATCATAACATCATCCGTGGTGTCATCAATAGTTATGGGTGGGCCTGGCAGTTTAGCAGTTGTTTTGCTGGGCTTGGCGGATCAGCAACTGGGCTTGGCGGATCAACAGATTGGCTCATCGGATTTATCTCTACCGATTCAACAAAAGTTTCCTGAACCTGAGGTATCGGATCATCTAGGATGGTATCAGCATTCGGATCAAAGGTCTCTAGGGTCTTCTCCAGTTTAGTGGCCGGATTATCATCGATCGGTTTATTCAACTTAGCCTTCTTGCTAAGTCTGGCTTTGGCCCTGGAAAGAATAGACACAAAAAGTTAGTATAATCAACAAATTCAAGGCATAAAGGGTTAAGTGTAATATACTTACCCAGGAACAGTTTTGAGGGGAGGGAGTTATGTGGCCGATGACTCGCCGGATGATGAATGGGAGGTTCCCTAATAATTTGAATCAGACGGATTAAGAGGATATCGGAAATAACCCGCCCTAGGATAAAGTGTAACAGAAGTACGAGAGACCTCGTGACGGCGTTTACGAACCGAAGAGTTCGGTAAACCAGAGGAGATCACTACTTGGCCACTATGCCGAGTTGTACGGCAAGCTTCATGTTGCTGTGTATTCAAAAGAAAGTGCGGATCCGAATAAGCAAGAGGGAGTGAAAATTTTACTTTCTGGACTGTTCGACGGATTTTTCATGTTGGCACAGGCTCTGAGTCGGAAGAAAGAATAATTACCTCTACATCACCAACACGGCTAGCTTCCGCGTCATCCTGATAATAATCATTGTCAATGAGGTGTATGAAAAAGGAACCAAGAGATTCAAGGTCTACCTCGGAGTCCGGATTATCAAATTCTTCTTCATTTGGCAGATCAGGGGACTCGTCGGTTCTCTTCTTCGCGGGTTTCTTCGTAACCCTGGTCTTGGTGCAAGGCTCTCTCACCGGTTTGTCCTGCGGCTTCACCAGTTTATCCTATGATTTCCTCTTTCATAACGGATCATCACCCTACACAGATGGAGAACAAATTATGAATGAATTTTTAAGAGGGGATGGATTAAGACAAAAATTAGGCAATTCTTACGGCTAGAGGTTTGTTGGAAGTACAGAAGGGACTGAGCCCTACTTTGCTGCATACGGCCACCGGTTTATCAAGCATTTTCTTGACAGATTCGATGACTTCATCATCAGTGAGCTAGATGTCAATATGACGCTGAGGGTCCTTCAAATCCCCTAGGTACTCACACATTAAACCAGGGCGTCGGCTCAAATGCATAATGCTCCAACAAACCTAGCATCGAACAAAGTCAACGCCTGTCAATTCGTTTTCAACAAAAGCTCTGAGCTTGGCAAGCTGGGGTGCATAACTAGCTCGTTCCTTGGTGGTGAATCATTGAGGGACTGGATGTTTATTGGTAAGCCGGTGTGGACGATAACCCGGCAGAGGATTTTCGCCATCTGGAGCTATATTTCGGCAATAAAACCAAGTCTGATTCTAGTCTTTGGAGTGACTGTGATGCTTGGCGTGAGGGAAATTGACATCTTTCCTCTTCTGGATTGAAACACCGCCAAGTTCAGTGTTGGGCCTGAGGGAGTCCTGGATTAGGGGGTCTCCGGACAACTGGACTATATCCTTTGGCCGGACTGTTGGACTATGAAGATACGAGATTGAAGACTTCGTCCCATGTCCGGATGGGACTCTACTCGGCGTAGAAGGCAAGCTAGGCAATACGAATATGTATATCCCCTCCTTTGTAACCGACCTTGTGTAACCCTAGCTCCTTCCGGTGTCTATATAAACCGGAGGGTTTTAGTCCATAGGACAACATACAATCATACCATAGGATAGCTTCTAGGGTTTAGCCTCTCCGGTCTCGTGGTAGATCAACTCTTGTACTACTCATATTATCAAGAATAAATCAAGTAGGACGTAGGGTTTGACCTCCATCAAGAGGCCCCGAACCTGGGTAAAACATCGTGTCCCCTGCCGCCAGTTACCATCCACCTTAGACGCACAGTTCGGGACCCCCTACCCGAGATCCGCCAGTTTTGACACCGACATTGGTGCTTTCATTGAGAGTTCCTCTATGTCATCGCTGTTAGGCTTGATGGCTCCTTCGATCATCGATAGCGATGCAGTCTAGGGTGAGACTTTTCTCCCTGGACAGATCTTTGTATTCGGCGGCTTCGCACTGCGAGCTAACTCACTTGGCCATCTGGAACAGATCGAGAGTTACGCCCCTAGCCACCAGGTCAGGTTTGGAAGCTTAAACTACACGGCCGATATCCGCGGAGACTTGATCTTCGACGGATTCGAGCCCCTGCTTAGTGCGCCACACGGTCAGGATGAGCATGATTTGGCTCTGCCATCGGACAGTGTCCAGGAGATCGCGCCGGCAATCGCTCCGACCCTCAATTCGGAGCCAGTTGCGCCATCCATGGACGGGTGGATAGACCCCGACACGGAGGCCGCATCCTCAGTGGCGATTGAGCCGAATATCGACCTTACCCTTCAAGAGAGTCGTGATGCCAAACTACCGGATCCTTCTTCGGCCACGGGCTCCGAACCGCCTGCGCCCGTGCCTATCGAATCCAACTGGGCGCCGATCATGGAGTTTACCTCCGCGGATATCTTTCAGCACTCGCACTTCGGTGACATACTGAACTCATTAAGGTCTCTCTCCTTGTCAGGAGAGTCCTGGCTGAACTATGTCCGGCAGGATTGGGATGCGGATGACGAAGAAATTCGCCGCCCACCCACCACCCACTTAGTAGCCACTGTCGATGATTTAACCGACATGCTCGACTGCGACTCTGAAGACATCAACGGCAAGGACAACAATGCAGGAGGCGAACAAGAACCACTGCCCACAGGGCACTGGACAGCCACCTCGTCATATGACATATATATGGTGGACACACCCAAAGAAGGCAATGGCGACGGGACAGCAGAGGATGACCCCTCCAAGAAGCGACCCAAGCGCCGACGTCAGCGGCGCCGCTCTAAGTCTCGCCAAAGCAAAAGTAGTGACACCGGCATAGGAGACAATAACACTCCGGATAGTGCCGAAGACGACAACAACCCCTCCAGCAAGATTTAGGGCTGGAGGATGGAGAAGCCAGCCCTCCCGAGAGAGTGGCAGATGGAGAAGAGGAGGATGATAATTACATGCCTCCCTACGAAGACGAGGCAAGCCTCGACGATGACGAATTCTTCATGCCTGAGGATCCCATCGAACAAGAGCGCCTCAAGCGCCGGCTTATAGCTACGGCAAATAGCCTTAAAAAAAAGCAACATCAGCTTCAAGTTGATCAAGATTTGCTAGCTGACAGATGGACTGAAGTCCTTGCGGCCGCGGAATATAAACTCGAACGCCCCTCCAAGAGTTACCCAAAGCGCAGGTTGCTACCCCGACTGGAGGAGGAAGCACTAAAACCTACATCTCCAGCGTATGGCGCGGCTGATCGGCAACCTCGTGGCCGCGACAAAGAGGCATTCCAGCCAAAAGTTCAGCCCACACCCCGACGCCACTCAAATAAAAATGTCAAGACATTGGGAAATACGCCAGACCTGCGAGACGTATTGGAGGACAAAGCAAAACACGCAAGATCGATCTACGGATTGCGAGGGCGCGGCACTATGCGAGACGATAACCGTCATGCCGGATACGGTAAAAGTAAGTCCGAACGGGCCGAACACAACGGACAAGACTCACTTGAGCTGCGTCGTGATATAGCCCAGTACAGAGGCGCCGCACACCCCCTATGCTTCACAGACGAAATAATGGATCATCAAATCCGAGAGGGTTTCAAACCCTTAAATATAGACTCATACGACGGCACAACAGATCCTGCGTTATGGATCGAGGACTTCCTCCTGCACATCCACATGGCCCGCGGTGATGATCTACACGCCATCAACTACCTCCCACTCAAGCTCAAAGGACCAGCTCGGCATTGGCTCAACAGCCTGCCAGCAGAATCCATTGGCTGTTGGGAAGATCTGGAAGCCGCATTCCTTGACAACTTCCAGGGCACTTATGTGCGACCACCATATGCCGATGACTTGAGCCACATAATTCAGCAGCCAGAGAAATCGGCCAGGCAATTCTGGACACGGTTCCTAACAAAGAAAAATCAAATCATTGACTGTCCGGATGCAGAGGCCCTAGCAGCTTTTAAGCACAACATCTGCGACGAGTGGCTCGCCCGGCACCTTGGCCAGGAAAAGCCAAAATCTATGACAGCCCTCACGACACTCATGACCTGCTTTTGCGTGGGAGAAGACAGCTGGCTGGCTCGCAGCAATAACATATCAAAGAACCATGGTACTTCGGATACCAAGGATGGCAATGGCAGGTCACATCGCAACAAACATAGGCGCCGCATTAACAACGACAATACCGAGGATACGGCAGTCAATGCTAGATTCAAAGGTCCTAAACCCGGTCAGCGGAAAAAGCCATTCAAAAGAAGCACTCCGGGCCCGTCCAGTCTGGACCGTATACTCGATCGCTCGTGTCAAATACACGGCACCCCCGACAGGCCAGCCAACCACACCAACAGGGATTGTTGGGTGTTCAAGCAGGCCAGCAAGTTAAATACCGAAAACAAAGATAAGGGGTCACATAGCGATGATGAGGAGGAGCCCAGGCAGCCGAACACCGGAGGACAGAAGTGGTTCCCCCCACAAGTGCGGACGGTGAACATGATATACGCAACCCACATCCCCAAGAGGGAGCGGAAGCGTACTCTAAAGGACGTATATGCATTGGAGCCAGTCGCCCCAAAGTTCAACCCATGGTCCTCCTGTCCGATCACCTTCGATCGCAGGGACCACCCCACTAGTATCCATCATGGCGGATTCACCGCACTAGTCTTAGACCCAATCATTGATGGATTTCACCTCACTCGAGTCCTTATGGACGGTGGCAGCAGCCTGAACCTGCTTTATCAGGACACAGTGCGTAAAATGGCCATAGACCCCTCAAGAATCAAACCCACAAAAACGACCTTCAAAGGCGTCATACCAGGTGTTGAGGCCCATTGCATAGGCTCAGTCACACTCGAAGTGGTCTTCGGTTCCCCGGATAACTTCTGAAGCGAGGAGTTAATCTTCGGTATAGTCCCGTTCCGCAGTGGCTATCATGCACTGCTCGGGCGAACCACATTTGCGAGATTCAATGCGGTACCGCACTATGCATATCTCAAGCTCAAGATGCCAGGACCTCGAGGGGTCATCATAGTCAATGGAAACATAGAGCGCTCTCTCAGCATGGAGGAGCACACTGCGGCCCTCCCAGCAGAAGCACAAAATAGCCTCTTAAGGCAATCCACCAGTTCGGCGATTAAAGGCCCGGACTCCTTCAAGCGTGCCCGAAGTAATCGGCAACAAGACTGACTGGCATGTTCCGAGCTTGCATAGCAATGCGAGCCAAACGGCGAAATCCGTGCCACGCGTACATAATTATGTATTAAAAATACCATGGGCACAGATGGGGAGGGGGGCACGATTACGGCACACCCCAAGACGCGGCTCAACCGCACTAGGGGCTTCCCGCTTTGTTATTTTTCTCTCTTTCAGGACTTTAATCTCTGGAAACCCCGTCCGGCAGTACGGTTGCCGGACACACGATGCAATAACCAAGGAGGCAGAAAGCTACGTCACACCACGGAACTCCCAGGTGGTCTCTGACAACGAGTGAAATACCTGCTTTACATACCATTCCTCAGCTTGTCCTTGGAGGGGACATGTCAAGTAGTCCTACTTTTTGCTTATCACACTACTTGTATCATTCTGCTTTAACGCACCTTTTTGAATAAACAATGCATAGCACTAGACTATTATCGCATTCTCTATTCTTCTTATATATATATATATATATATATATATATATGTTCATTCATGACATTCAGCACCCGTACACTCTAGTACGACCAATACGCCAGGGGCTTAAGCACACCCCATAATACGGCGTGAGAAGTCCGAACACTTTCGATAGTGCGGCACCCCGAACTTATAGCATTATATGCATCAGCTCCGAATCATGTCTTGGGTCAATAGTTGGGTTTGCCCGGCTCCCATGTTTTGGTACCTTACATTCCGCTATATCAGCTAAGGTAGCACTGGGAGAAACTGCGATTGTGCCCCGGTTCAGCTGGGCTAAGCACCTTAGAAGAGAAAGCTAAAATTGACTGTCATGATAAGGCGAGAGACTGGTCGCTGTTCGAGAGGTTTCGAGTCCCTAAAGACTTATGCCTCTTAGAGCGAGGAGTAGGCTTTGTCCGGCTTAAGGCGTGTATAACGCCCCAAATTCGGCCTTCCGAATACTAGGGGCTTTGCCAAAATTTAAAATTATAGAATTCTATGGCTAAGTGAGAGTGATAAAGCATTATAGTCCGATTGCCTTGTTCGTTGTGCTGAGCACCTCCATCGAAGGACCCAAAAATGGGAAAAAGAGTGCTCAGGTTTATCCCGAACACCCCAGCACTCGTGGCATGGGGGCAGAAGCCGACGACTAGCCATCTCTCAGATTTGATAAACAGCCGAACAAACAGTCATATTTTAAATTCAAACAAGCGTTTCATAGTGCATATGAACAAGTTTTCATACTACAGGATCACATGAGCAAGTTCATTCAAATATTACATCTTTCGCACACTCGTCCACTACAAGACGGGCACCCTTCAGGACACCCTCATAATACATCTCGGGGTGGCGATGCTCCTTGCCCTACGTTGGCCCCTCCTTCACCAGCTTCTCAGCGTCCATCTTGGCACAGTGCACCTTTGCATGGGCAAAGGCCCGGCGTGCACCCTCGATGCAGACGGACCGCTTTATAGCCTCCAGCCGTGGGCAGGCATCCATAAACCGCCACACCTGGCCAAAGTAGCTGTTGGGAAGGGAGTCGCCAAGCCACATCCGGAATATAAGGCCCCTTGTCGGTGTCAAAACTGGCGGATCTCGGGTAGGGGGCCCGAACTGTGCGTCTAGGCCGGATGGTAAGAGGAGGCAAGGGACACGAAGTTTTACCCAGGTTCGGGCCCTCTCGATGGAGGTAAAACCCTACATCCTGCTTGATTAATATTGATGATATGGGTAGTAGAAGAGTAGATCTACCACGAGATCAGAGAGGCTAAACCCTAGAAGCTAGCCTATGGTATGATTGTGTTTGAATATGATGTCCTACGGACTAAAACCCTGCGGTTTATATAGACATTGGATAGGGTTAGGGTTACATAGAGTCGGTTACAATGGTAGGAGATCTAAATATCCGTATCGCCAAGCTTGCCTTCCACGCCAAGGAAAGTCCCTTCCGGACACGGGACGAAGTCTTCAATCTTGTATCTTCATAGTCGAGGAGTCCGACTGAAGGTATAGTCCGGCCATTCGGACACCCCCTAATCCAGGACTCCCTTAGTAGCCCCTAAACCAGGCTTCAATGACGACGAGTCTGGCGGCATATTGTCTTCGGCATTGCAAGGCGGGTTCCTCCTCCAAGTACTTCATAGAAGATTTTGAACACAAAGATAGTGTCCGGCTCTGCAAAATAAGTTTCCACATATTGCCATAGAGGGAATAATATTTACACAAATCTAATCTGCTGATGTATTCCGTAGTGTGACATCACATCACACCACAGCCAAGCTTTTATCCGAACCGTTTAACTGTGCCATCTCAGCGTGTTATGCGAGGCGGTTTCCTTGGCACGTCTTGTTAAAGCAGAGATCGTGTCCCCTTATTCCGGGATTCTCATCAATACGGGCGTGGGTAACCCAACCGCGCCATTGATTATGGCGCTTGGGAGATAAGCGAGTTTTACCAGGCTGGTGGGGACGCGTAGTCGTGTCCACCCATATAAGGGGATAAGGATCCACCTTTTCACCTACGCCTTCTTCCTCCTTTGCCTATCCATTTTCGCGCACTCGAGCTCCAGCGCCGAAGTCCGCACTCCCCACCTCAACCTTCTCCAGCCATGTCCGGAGCGGGAGGCAAGTGGATGGTCTCCTCCGTCACGGAGGGACACATCAAAAAACTGAGGAAGGTCGGATATTTGTCTAACGACATCACGTACCGGCTTCCCGAAAAGGGGCAGCTCATCCCCACCCCTAGGCCTCAAGAGAGGGTGGTGTTCCTCCCCCATTTCCTCCGCGGACTGGGCTTCCATCTTCACCCATTTGTCCGCGGGCTCATGTTCTACTATGGCCTGGATTTCCATGATCTGGCCCCGAACTTTGTCCTCAACATCTCGGCGTTTATCGTTGTGTGCGAGGCTTTCCTCCGCATCCGCCCCCATTTCGGCCTATGGCTCAAGACTTTCAATGTCAAGCCGAAGGTGGTGCGCGGCAACCAGGCGGAGTGCGGAGGCGCCATGGTGGGCAAGATGGCCAATGTCTTATGGCTCGAGGGCTCCTTTGTGGAGACCCTGAAGGGGTGGCAATCGGGGTGGTTTTACATCACCGAGCCGCGCGACCCCGAATGGGTCGCAGCCCCCGAGTTTCGATCTGGACCCCCTATGCGGCTCACCTCCTGGAAGGAGACGGGCCTATCGTGGGGTAAAAAAGGAGAGCTAACCGGACTCCAAACATGCGTCCAAACCCTGGTGGACAAGAAGCTCAAACTTGTCAACGTAGTCCAGGTTATGCTCATCTGCCTGCTCCCGTGTCAACAACGGGCTTTCAACCTGTGGGAGTTCGACCCGGCACGACAGCAAACTCTGAGCAGGCTCTTCAACACGACGTATGAAGATGCCTGGAAGGTGCTTTTCAAGGGCGCCGAGGCCCCCGCATCCGCTACCGAGGATCGCGGATTCAGTACGCAGCGTCACGCTCATGCGGTAAGCTGTTTTTTCCTTTTATAGGGTATCAGTTTTTCATAGTTTGATCCATGCGGGATCTAAACTCCCATACCTTTGACAGGATTGGTAGGTGACGTCTGGACAGATCAATTGTCCAGCTCCTTTGCCCGAAGGCCCAGCGGACGCTCGATTGGCGAAGTTGCTGGTTCCGGCACCCTATGTGGTGCCGGAGAAGAAGGCCGCGAAAAAGGCCACGGGGACTCGAAAGAGTGCCCGGCGCCAGGAGGTGTCGGATGCATCATCCGACGGTTCCGAGGCGCACTCCTCCCATGAAGATGAGGAGGAAGAAGAGAACTCTCCCCCTCCAGCAGCGGAAGGGAAGAAAAGGAAGGCCACCCTCTCTGGGGAGGCCGGAGGGTCCAAGAAGGGGAGAACCCTTCCTTCGGACTACTCCACCGACGCCGACGACGGCAGAGAAGATTGGCATAGTATTCGGATACCAGAGTAATTCATAGTATTCATTTATTGCACATCTTTCCCTTATGTCGAATATGTTTATGCAGCCCACACAAAGACCGGCTCGACGCGTCGTCGAGCGGCTCACTGGACTCGTTGGATGTGAACTCGCTTCCGACAGCTTCCTCCCCCCGCCCTACGGACGACACCGAAGTGTTGTCCCAACAGGTTCCAAGCCGGGAGGAGGTGGTCCTGGAGGCGCCACAAGGCGACCTCCCGGACTCCAGGAGTAAAGTGGATGAAACCCCCCAGGGATCCAAGTCCGGCTCTAGGCCGTACACTGCTCCGGAATCTTCAAAGGTTCCAGAGTCCGGCGGGGGACCTCCTTCCAAGAGGAGCAAGCCCACCGAGCGGTGACCCCCGTCCAACCAGAGGCGTTGGACAATCTGCTGGAGGCGCTCCAAGGCGCCTCCATCGACGAGGGGCACCGCACCATTATGAGTGTGGTGGTCCAGAAGGTTCAGTCCGGCAAGAGCGGACTGACTGAAGCTTGTACTAGCCTTTTAACAGGCTTTGAGGTAAGTAAAGAATGTGTAAATAATATTACTGCATAGACAGTAGCCCCTGATGCTCTGTTCGGCGTTCAGGAAGAAAAGCCGAATAGAGGATCAAATAAAATTCGCAGGAGTCTAACAAAAAAGGAGTCAATATGCGTATGTAGGCTTCTCTGCTTGCGTCCGCCGCACTGACTGCGGAAGTGGACACACTAAAGCAGAACCTCGAGCGGTCCGAGCAAGAGCTCGGGCATGCCAAGAAGCAGCTCAAGGATAATGAAGGTAAGAAATACCTTGTTTAAATATATATAAAAAGGTGCAATTGCAAAAAATGACAGGATTATCATGGCTATTGCAGGGGCCAGGTCTGAGGTGGCGACCCTTAAGCAAACACTGCTCGAAGCCGAGAATACGGCGCCCATGGAGCGCACCGAGCGGGAGAAGTACGAGGTCGAGGTTGGCAAGGTGCGGCAAGAGCTCCATGCTCTCATGGAAAAACATGAGAGTTTGGAGCTTGACTCAAAGACGCGAGCGTCCGAGCTCGCGGTGGCTATTGAAAATGCCAAGTCTGCCAAGGCCGAATCCTAGAAGACCCTCTAAGAGTTGGATGAGGTGAAGAAGATAGCGGCGGGTAAGGCATTCTTTATGCAAAGCAAACACATAAACATGAGTTACTTGTTACTTACCCGAATCCGGAGCTCTCCAGGAGCGTTCGTAGATCTTCCCCGGAGTGTGTCCGATGCTGCCGCATTCTATCGAGCCGAGGAGGGCAGTTCGACAGAGAAGGTGTTCTGGTCGCAGTATGCTGAGGCCAGACACCCCGTGCCCCTGAGAGACCAGCTGAAGCAACTGGTCAAGCTCCACAAGGCGGACGAACAGGCCATGAAGGTCCTCATAGTTCGGCTGTGGCCTGGAGAGGCTCAACCTGGGAGCTATTTCGGGCTGGTGCGGCGGCTGGTGGAGGCCTGTCCAAGGCTCGAAGTCATCAAGCGCTCCGTCTGCATTGAAGGTGCCCGTAGGGCCCTTGCCCGTGCTAAGGTGCACTGGGGCAAGCTGGATGCTGAGAAGCTTGTGAAGGACGGGCCACCGGCGGGGAAAGAGCATCGCAAGCCTGAAAATTATTATAAGGATGTTTTGAAGGGTGCCTGCCTTGTGGCGGATGAATGTTCCAGAGATGTAATTTTTGAGTAAAACTCGCTCGTTTTGTCCTGTGCGCTGAAAACTTGTTCATATGCGCTAAGCAATGTTGTTTGAATTTAAAATATTACCTTCTGTGTGGCTGTTTATCAATTCTGAGAGATGGCGAGTCGTCGGCTTCTGCCCCCGTGCCGCTAGTGCTGGGGTGTTCGGGGATAAACCTGAGCGCTCTTTTTCCCATGTTTGGGTCCTTCGAGGGAGGCGCTCAGCCCAACGAACAAGGCAATCAGACTATAATGCGTGAACACTCTCACTTAGCCATAGAATTCTATAATTTTAAATTTCGGCGAAGCCCCTGGTATTCAGAAGACCAAGTTCGGGGCGCTATCCATGCCTTGGCCGGACAGAGCCGGCTCCTCGCTCTAAGCGGCATAAGTCTTTAGGGACTCGAAAAAACCTCTCGAACAACGACCAACTCTCGCCTCATCATGAAAGTCAGTTTTAGCTTTCTCCACTTAGGTGCTCGACCTAGCTCAACTGGGGCACAATCGAAGTGGTTCTCCTAGTGCTACCTTAGCCAATATAGCAGAACGTAAGGCACCAAAACATAGGAGCCGGGCAAACCCAACATTTGACCAAATACATGATTCGGAGCCGATGCATATAAAGCTATAAGTTCGGGGTGCCGCACTTATTAAAGTGTTCGGACTTCTCACACCATATTGAGGGGTACTAAAGCCCCTGGCGTATTTTGGTCGTACCAAAGTGTACGGATGCAACATGTAGTTAAGGAACATATATTAAAAAAGAGTAATGCAAAATAGTCAGAAGCTATGCATTGTTTACTAAAGAGGGCTGAGATCAAAGCAGAACGATACAATTAATGCGATAAGCAAAAGGTTGGACAATGTAACATGTCCGTTCCAGGGGCAAGCTGCGGGATAGTATGCGAAACAGGTATACTGCTCATGATAGAGACCACCTGGGAGTTCCGTAATGCGGCGTGGCTTGTCTGCTTCCCTGGTTCTTGCATCGTTTGTGCGGCAATTGAACTGCCGAACAGGCCTTCTGAAGAGTGGAGTCCTAAAAGTAAGAGAAAATTAAAAAATCGGCAACCCCTGGTGCGGTTTAAGATGTGTTTTGGGTGTGCCGTGATGGTGCCCCTCCCCCTGTACCCATGGTATTTCTAGAGCATAGTTATGTACGCGAAGTATTGGTATCGCATTTCTGCGAGGGCTGGGTTTGGGGCCGCATTGCTACGCCTGCTCGGGTCGTGCCAGACGGTCTTGTTGTAGGTTACTACGGGCACGCTTGACGGTGTCCGGACGTTTAATGGCCGGACTGGAGAACTGCCTGGAGAGGCTGCTTTGTACTTCCGCTGCAAGGGCCGCCGTGTGCTCCTCCGCTCGAAGGGAGCGTTCGGTGTTTCCATTGACCGTAATTACTCCTCGAGGGCCTGGCATCTTGAGCTTAAGGTATGTGTAGTGCGGTACCGTATTGAACTTGGCGAATGCGGTTCGTCCGAGCAGTGCGTGATAACCACTGCGGAATGGGACTATGTCGAAGATTAACTCCTCGCTTCGGAAGTTATCCAGAGATCCGAAGACCACTTCAAGTGTGACTGAGCCTGTATAGTTGGCCTCTACACCTGGTATTACGCCTTTAAAGGTAGTTTTGGTGGGCCTAATCCTTGAGGGATCTATGCCCATTTTCCGCATTGTATCCTGGTAAAGCAGGTTCAGGCTACTGCCGCCGTCCATAAGGACTCTAGTGAGATGAAATCCGTCAATAATTGGGTCTAGAACCAATGCGTCGAATCCGCCATGACGGGTGCTGGTGGGATGGTCCCTTCGATCAAAGGTGATCGGGCTGGAGGACCATGGGTTGAACTTTAGGGAGACTGGCTCTATCGCGTATACATCCCTTAACGCGCGCTTCCACTCCTTCTTGGGGATGTGGGTTGCGTATATCATGTTCAGCGTCCGCACTTGTGGGGAAAAACCCTTCTGTCCACTGTTGTTCGGCGGCCGGGGCTCTTCGTCGTCATCGCTATGCAGCCCCTTGTCTGTATTTTCGGCATGTATCTTGCCTGCCTGCTTGAACACCCAACAATCCCTGTTGGTGTGATTGGCCGGCTTTTCAGGGGTGCCATGTATCTGGCACAAGCGGTCGAGTATTCGGTCCAAACTGGACGGGCCCCTTGGATTTCTTTTGAATGGCTTTTTCCGCTGACCGGATTTATAGCCTCTGAATCCGGCATTAACTAACGTATCCTCAGTGTTGTCACCGTTAATGCGGCACTTCTGCTTGTTGCGACGCGACCTGCCACTACTGTCCCTGGTATCCGAGTTACCAGGGTTCTTGGTCATGTTGTTGCTACGAGCAAGCCAGCTGTCTTCTCCCGCGCAAAAGCGGGTCATGAGTGTCGTGAGTGCTGCCATAGATTTTGGCTTTTCCTGTACAAGGTGCTGGGGAAACCACTCGTTATGGATATTGTGCTTGATGGCTGCTAGGGCCTCAGTGTCCGGACAGTCGACTATTTGATTTTTCTTTGTTAGGAATCGTATCCAAAATTGCCTGGCCAATTCCTCTAGCTGCTGAATTACGTGACTTAGGTCATCAGCGTCTGGGGGTCGCACATAAGTGCCCTGGAAATTGTCGAGGAATGCGGCTTCCAGGTCCTCCCAACAACTGATTGATCCTGTTGGCAAGCTGTTAAGCCAATGTCGAGCTGGTCCTTTAAGCTTGAGTGGGAGGTATTTGATGGCGTGGAAATCATCGCCCGGGCCATTTGGATATGAAGGAGATAATCCTCGATCCATACCGCAGGATCTGTTGTGCCATCATACGATTCGATGTTTACGGGTTTGAAACCCTCGGGGATTTGATGATCCATTATTTTGTCTGTGAAGCATAGTGGGTGTGCGGTGCCTCTGTACTGGGCTATATCACGACGTAGCTCCAATGAGCTTTGTCTACTGTGTTCGGCCCTGCCGAATTTGTGGCCGGCGTGACGGTTACCGTCTCGAGCTGTGGGGTGCCCACGCGATCCGTAAATCGATCTTGTTTGCCTTGCCTTGTCCTCCAACATATCTCGTAAGTCCGGCGTATATTCCCGTGCCTTGGTACGGGGTGCGGCTTGAGTGGAGGGCCGAGAGGCCTCTCTGTCGCGGCCACGAGGTGGCCGGTTGGCCGCATCAAGTGCTTCCTCCTCTAATCGGGGTAGCAACCTGCACTTTGGGTAGCTCTTGGAGGGGCGTTCGAGTTTATGCTCTTTCGCCGCAAGGACTTCAGTCCATCTATCGACTAGCAAATCTTGATCAACTCTAAGTTGTTGCTGTTTTTTCTTGAGGCTTCTTGCCGTGGCCATAAGCCTGCGTTGAAAATGCTCTTGCTCGACGGGATCCTCTGGCACGACAAATTCGTCGTCGTCGAGGCTTGCCTCGTCTTCGGAGGGAGGCATATAATTATTGTCCTCGACCTCTCTGTCTGCCGCTCTCTCATGAGGGCTGGTTTCTCCATCCTCCCGTGCTAAATCTTGCTGGAGGGGGTTTTCTTCGGCACTCTCCGAAGTATTATTATCTCCCGTGCTGGAATCGCCGTATTTGTTTTGGCAGGATTTTGATCAACGCCGCTGACGCCGGTGCTTAGGCTGTTTCTTGGAGTGGTCATCCTCTGCTGTTCCATCTCCATCTTTTGGGGTCTCCACCATGTATATGTCATATGACGAGGTGGCTTTCTAGGGCCTAATAGGCGCTGGATCTTCATCGTCTCCTTCATCAGCGTCCATACCGTCGATGTCTTCGGAGTCGAACTTGAGGATGTCAGTTAAATCATCGATAGTGGCTACAAAGTCGGTGGTGGGTGGGCTTTGAATTTCTTCATCGTCGTACCCCAACCTTGCTGACCGTAGTCTGGCCAGGGCTCTCCTGATAAAGAGAGAGACTTCAGTGTCTTCAGAATATCGCTGAAAGGCGAGTGCTGAAAGATGTCTGCGGTAGTAAACTCTATGATTGGCGCCCAATCGGATTCGATCGGCAGGGGCGCGGAGGGTTCGGAGTCCGGAGAGGAGTCCGGCTTCTTGGAGTCACAAGTCTCGCGGAGTGCGGGGCTGGTGTTCGGCTCGATCGCCATTGGGATCGCAGCCCCCGAGGCGGCGTCCAACCGCTCATCCTCGATCGGCACAATAGGCTCTGAATTAAGGGTCGAAGTCAATGCGGGTGCGGCCTCTAGGGCACTGTTCGGCGACAGAGCTAGATCATGCTCATCCTGACAGTGCGGCGAGCTCGGAAATGGCTCGAATCCGTCGAAGATCAAGTCCCCGCGGATATCAACCGTGTAGTTTAAACTTCCAAATCTGACCTGGTGGCCAGGGGCGTAGCTTTCGATCTGCTCCAGATGGCCAAGTGAATTGGCCCGTAGTGCGAAGCCGCCGAAGACGAAGATCTGTCCGGGGAGGAAGGTCTCACCCTAGACTGCATCGCTATTGATGATCGTAGGAGCCATCGAGCCTGACGGCGATGACACAGAGGAACTCTCAATGAAAGCACCAATGTCGGTGTCAAAACCGGTGGATCTCGGGTAGGGGGTCCCGAACTGTGCGTCTAGGCCAGATGGTAACAGGAGGCAAGGGACACGCAGTTTTACCCAGGTTTGGGCCCTCTCGATGGAGGTAAAACCCTACGTCCTGCTTGATTAATATTGATGATATGGGTAGTACAAGAGTAGATCTACCACGAGATCAGAGAGGCTAAACCCTAGACGCTAGGCTATGGTATGATTGTGTTTGAATATGATGTCCTACGGACTAAAACCCTCCGGTTTATATAGACACCGGATAGGGTTAGGGTTACATAGAGTCGGTTACAATGGTAGGAGATCTACATATCCGTATCGCCAAGCATGCCTTCCATGCCAAGGAAAGTCCCTTCCGGATACGGGACGAAGTCTTCAATCTTGTATCTTCATAGTCCAGGAGTCCGGCTGAAGGTATAGTCCGGCCATCCGGACACCCCCTAATCCAGGACTCCCTCACCCCTCATGGCTTGTTCGGCCGCCTTGTGCAGCTCGACCAGTTGCTTCAGCTGGTCGCTCATAGGCATCAGGTGTTTGGTCCCAGTATACTGAGACCAGAACAGCTTCTCTGTTGAGCTTCCCTCCTCGGCCTGGTAAACCTTTGCGGCGTCCGACACGCTGCGGGGCAAATCTGCGAATGCTCCTGGAGAGATCCGGACTCGGTTAAGTAACAAGTAATATACTTTCACATGTTTGCTTTGCATATTGAATTCCTTACCCACCGCTATCTTCCTCATCGCCTCAATATCCCGGAGGGCCATTTGGGCTTCAGCCTTGGCATTCTTTGCGCTCTCGAGGGCCGCGGCAAGCTCAGACTCTCGCATCTTTGAGTCAAGCTCCAACCCTCGTGCTTCGTCACGAGAGGTTTGAGCTCTTGCTGCACCTCGCCCACCCGTGCCTCTTGCTTTTCCCGCTCGGTGCGCTTCTTGGCCGCTTTGTCTTCGGGCCTTGGACAGTGCTTGCTTCAGGGTTGCCACTTCGGTCGTGGCCCCTGGCCAATTCATGATGATCCTGTCATTTCGCAATCGCATGTTTTTAGTGTATATATATATATATATAGACAAGGTATTACTTACCTTTGTTCTCCTCGAGCTGCCTCTTGGCAAGGCCGAGCTCTTTCTCGGACCCCTCGAGGACCTGCTTCAGTGCGTCGACCTCCGCAGTCAGTGCGGCAGAGGTCAACAGCGAAGCCTGCATACGCATATAGACATACTTATATTAGACTCCTGCAGATATTATTCAATCCTCTATTCGGCTTTTCTTTGTGAACACGAAACAGAGCATCAGGGGCTACTGTCTATGCAGTAATATTTTTCCTATATTTTAAATACTTACCTCAAAGCCTGTTAGAAGGCTGGCACAGGCTTCAGTCAGTCCGCTCTTGGTGGACTGAACCTTCTTGATCATCGCACTCATAATAGTGCGGTGCTCTTCGTCGATGGAAGCGCCGCAAAGCGCTCCCAGCAGGTTGTCCGGTGCCTCTGGATAGACAGAGGTCACCGGCACGGGCGTCTTACCCCTTTTGGAAGGGGGCCGCCTGCCCGAGTCCGGAACCACTGGAGGTTCCGGTGCGGTGTTCGGCTGAGAGCCGAACTTGGAGTCCCCGGGAGCCTTGCTCCCTTTGCTCCTAGAGTCTAGAAGGTCGCCTTGAGGTGCCTCCGGGACTGTCTCCCCCCCGGCTCGGTGCCCCTTGAGACAATACCTCGGCATTGTCCGTAGGGCAAGGGGAGGAGGCGGTCGGATGTGTATCCCTGTTCATGTCTGACGAATCCAAGGAACCGTCCAACGATGATACATCAATACGGGCTTGGGGCGGACTACATAATCGTATTGGACGTTAGGAGAAGTAGTGCGACAAAGGTACACTATTTGTTACTCTAGTATCCAAATACTTATGACTTCGCCAGGGGCTCGGCCCTGAGCAGCCACTCGTCTTCGCCGTCGGCGGCGGTGGTGGAGCAGTCTGGAAGGTGAGTCCTTCCCTTCTTGGACCCTTCGGCCTCCCCGGTTGGGGCGACTTTCCTTTTCTTGTCTACCCCGGCGGGAGGGGGAGAATCTTCGTCTTCCTTCTCCTTGTTTTCGTGGGAGGAGTGTGTCTCGGAGTTATCGGACGATTAGTCCGATACCACCTGGCGTTGGGAACTCTTCTGGGTTCCCTTGGTCTTATCCGGCACCTCATAAGGAGCCGGAGTCTGCATCTCCGTTAGGAGAGCATCCGCAGGGTTTTCGGGCAGAGGGGCCGGACAGTTGATCTGCTCCAATGTATTCACCCAGTATTGTCAAAGGCATGGGAGCTCAGACCCCGCACATGGTTAAGCTATGGGAAATAAATACCCTGCCAGATGTACAAAACTTACCGGATTCGCATGGCGCTTCGCGCTTAGCCCGCGGTCCTCGGTAAGAGAAGGAGGGACCTCGGCGCCCTTGAACAGCACCCTCCAGACGCCTTTATGCGTCGTATCGAAGAGCTCTCTAAGAGTCTGGTGCTGGGCCGGGTCGAACTCCCATAAGTTGAAGTCCCGTTGTTGACACGGGAGGATCCGGTAGAAGAGCATGACCTGGACTATGTTGACAAGCTTAAGTTTCTTGCTTGTCATGTTCTGGATACATTTCTGGAGTCTGTCCAGCTCCATTGATGAACCCCAGGACAGGCCCTTCTCCTTCCAGGAAGTGAGCCGCGTGGGGATTCCAGATCAAAACTCGGGGGCCGCCACCCAGTTGGTGTTGCGTGGCTCGGTGATGTAGAACCACCCCGATTGCCACCCCTTTATGGTCTCCAAGAAGGAGCCCTCAAGCCATATAACGTTGGGCGTCTTGCCCACCATGGTTCCTCTGCATTCTGCTTGTTGGCCGCCCACCACCTTCGGCTTGATATTGAAGGTCTTCAACCACAGGCCGAAGTGGGGCCGGATGCGGAGGAAGGCCTCGCACATGACGATGAACTTCGAGATGTTGAGGATGAAGTTCGGGGCCAGATCATGAAAGTCCAGCCCATAATAGAACATGAGGCCGCAGACAAATGGATGGAGGGGATACCCTAGTCCGTGGATGAAATGGGGGAGGAAAATCACCCTTTCGTGAGGTTTCGGGGTAGGGACGACCTGCCCCACGGCTGGCAGCAGGTGCGCGATATCCGCGGCTAAGTATCCGGCTCCACGTAAATTTTTGATGTGCCCCTGCATGACGGAGGAGGCCATCCACTTGCCTCCCACTCCGGACATGTTTGGAGATAGTTGAGGAGGAGGATGCGGACTTGGGCGCTGGAGCTCGAGTGTGCAAGAATGGATGAGCAAGGAGGAAGAAGGCGTGGGTAAAAAAAGGTGAGATCGTATCCCTTTATAAGGGTGGACTAAACTATGCGCCCCCACTAGCCTGGTAAAACTCGCTTATCCCCCAAGCGCGGCAATTGATGGCGCGGTTGGGTTACCCACGTCCGTATTGATGAGAATCTCGTAATAAGGGGAACATGATCTCTGCTTTGACAAGACGTGTCAAGAAACCGCCTCGTGTTATGTGCGGGGCTGGTTAAAGAAAAATGGTTTGAATAATTACCGGGCCATGGCATGATGTCATGCTGCCAAAACGTGTCAGCAGATTAGATTTGTGGAAATATTATTCTCTCTACGGTGGTATGTGGAACTTATTTTGCAGGGTCGGACACTATCCTTGTATTCAAATTCTTCCTTGGTGTGTTCGGAGGAGGAACCCGCCTTGCAATGCCGAAGAGAACACTGCGCGCCGGACTCATCATCATTGAAACCTGGTTCAGGGGCTACTGAGGGAGTCCTGGATTAGGGGGTCTCCGGATAGCCGGACTATATCCTTTGGCCGGACTATTGGAGTATGAAGATACAGGCTTGAAGACTTCGTCCCGTGTCCGGATGGGACTCTACTTGGCATACAAGGCAAGCTAGGAAATACGGATATGTATATCCCCTCCTTTGTAACCGACCTTGTGTAACCATAGCTCTTTCCGGTGTCTATATAAACCGGAGGGTTTTAGTCCGTAGGACAACATACAATCATACCATAGGCGAGCTTCTAGGGTTTAGCCTTTCCGATCTCGTGGTAGATCAACTCTTGTACTACTCATATCATCAAGAATAAATCAAGTAGGACGTACGGTTTTACCTCCATCAAGAGGGCCCGAACCTGGGTAAAACATCATGTCCCCTGCCTCCTGTTACCATCCGCCTTAGACGCACAGTTCATGACTCCCTACCCGAGATCCGCCGGTTTTGACACCGACAGGGCCCGTCTGTAAACTCGGTATGGCGGTTTAAATAAAAGAAGTCCCGAAAAAACTCAATGGTAGGTTCTTCTTGAAGATAAGCCTCGCAAAATACTTGCCAATTTCAAATATTGGACTCGGTCCCATATCTTGAGGGCGGATCAGGAAGCTACCAAGCACATCATGGAAATTTTTTGATCCGGGAGGGTTAAACCCTTGGCTCAGCTGATCAGCAAACAGAATCACCTCTCCATCCTTGGGCTCGGGAGGATTTTCTGGACCGGTATCTCTCCAGTGTTTGACTTCCTTCTTTGCTAAAACGCTAGTGGCAACAAGCCCATCTAACTGTTCTTCAGTAACCCGGGAAGGGATCCAATTGCAAGCATAGAACTGTTTGGCCATTTCAATGACAAGCTAGAAAAGAGGATCAATGCCGGTTTAAGATTTATGACTGGCATGCATAAACCGGCTTAAGGACGGAGGGAGGAGATATTGAAACATATGTACATGATAAACTAGAATTTGACATTAAGATCAAGTTGGCAGTTTAAAGGAGGGCTAATGGTACCTGTCGGGTTATCATTTTCTAAAGGTTAAACCGCCTATACTGGTGTGGAAAGTTACAGATCTAAAAAATTGCTAAGTATTGCACAAACCGGTTTTACAGGTTGGTGTTATAATACTGGATCTACCACGGTTCAAAAAAGGGAGAAAAATTTCAAAACACTAAGTGGTGACAGCGGAAAAGCAAAGGTCCAGATGGGATTGTTTCACTATAAAATAGATGCAGTAATGAGAAAAATGGATTATGGCTGCAGCCGCACAGGGATAATGCCAAGTTTTATCAAGTACTCGTGTGACAGCAAGGTACAAGTGAAGAACACCGATGAATGCCGGTGAACACCGAAGAACACCGAAACCCTAGTGGTAGATCTGAGGTGAACAGAAAGAAGACTTACTGAGGTTGAGGGAGTAGCGGAGAGGCGTCGTGTTTTTCTGATAGAATCAGGTTGATGAAGTGGCCGTTGTTGGGGTGGACTTGAAGGTCGACAGCGGCGGCTATGCTCGAGCATGGAGGCGACGCGAGGTGGAAGAAAGACGAAGAGGCAAGGAGATAAAAGGAAAGGGACCCTTGGCCCTATTTATAAAGCGATGGGATAAGTGATAGGCGCGAGAATCAAGGAGCCCAAAAAATGGATAAGTGACAGAGCTGTCGCCTCGGTTTTCGGAGGATCATTAATAAAAGGGAAGACGATGTCATGGCGGTTTACAAGGTTCACATGAGGATATTTAGAAGAAATTTTTCTTAGTGTTGAAGATTGACATGAACAGGTTCAAATCAATATGGGGCCTAATGTTGGGGATATAACTACTAAGTATAAACCGCCTAGGAGGGGCCGGGTTATACTCATAAGGAGTCACCCGTATTGAAGCCCATGAAGACAAGGAGTATGGCGCTTTACTACAGAGATTTAAAGGCCCAGAGACCTAAGGCGGATTAGGGCCCATAGACATAAACCGCCATGTGATATGTAACTTGTATTGTAAGATATGAAAAGGTACAAACCGAGCCGGACACGTGTATGAGCCGGCATCGGGATTCTGTAATCCGCCGGCCGTCAACCTGTGTATATAAAGGGACGACCCGGTGGCGGTTCAAGAACAAGAAACAACAACTCGAGAGCCAGGTAAAGCGGATTCGCTCCCTGATCATCAAGACCTCATCAATTTCACCACAACTAGATCGTAGGCTTTTACCTTCACCGCAAGGGGCCGAACCAGTATAAACTCCCCGTGTACTTTGTCCGGTTTAACCCCTTTAAGCTAATCTCATCGTGATGGCTCCACGACTAAGTCCTCACACTAGGACATCTGACGTGATAATTCCACGACATCCTCCGACGGCTCCTCGTCGTTTGCTTGTCGTCTAAGGACTCTGGAGGCGGCATCCCTTCCATGAACCGAATATAATCGAGGTCTGGGCTCGACGCCGGACTCATGGAAGACGAGCGGGATGATTCCGATGTTGACCTATCATCGGGCGCCAGACTGCTGGCCAAACTGCGTCCTCGCTGTTGCTCGACATGGATGCAGATTGTGTGCTAGTGTGTAGCGCGGCCTACCGGGGATGATGAAGATGGTGGACACTTAAGCGGGATATGCAGAGAAGAGGAACTGCCAATTGAAGCGGGGTTTTTTGCACAGGGGGGGGGGGAATTGAAGCGGGGGTTGATGTATTATCTAACCGCTAATATAATCAACCGCAATTATTTGTACCCAGTAGCTCCAAATTCCAGGGGTTTCCCAGGACTCCTATTGGCTATTTGGCTGGTTTCCTTTTTTAGGACAAAAACAAGGAACAAGTTTTGGGATTATGCACCGGTACCGGTACGAACAGAGTAGGACAGTTGGCAAGCAATACATTGAGCTCTTCTTATTGATAAAGCCAGTAATAATCAAACTTAAAGGAAAAGAAAAAAGACAAAGAAAAATATCTGCACGAATCCTCGCGTAACATCAATGGGATAGGACCTAGATGTGCATTACTTAGAGCACATCTAGATGCGCTTTAGCAATACTGTCAAACAAAACCCCTCATCATCATTGCAAACAGCGCATATAACATGGCTAATGCGACAACAACAACTACATATGCTAGTTCCTTCTTGTCTCATGCTTTCACCTGTTGCCTATGATTGATTCTTTCTTGCTTCATCGTACTGATTGTACATTCCAGATCAGCCAGTTTCTTCTTCAACGTTACGTTATCTTCTGTGAGATTGGTGACAACACTCCGAGCCCTGCCATGCCATTCTTCATCTAGCCAGTTAACAAAGGCACAAGCCTCATATCCCTGCCAATGTTAAATAGCATTCAGGATGAGCGGTGGCATTAACTGAAGTAAAATGATGAACTTAGCACTAACCTCTAAGGGGCAACTGAGAAACCGCCTGCCAATGTCGAATCCCTACATGCATAAATGTCGAGCGGGAGTGTGCCCGTGCAGACAACTCAGCTTTTGGTACTTCTCGGTGGCGCAAAACTCAGAGTCGAACTCGTGTTGCGAGAGTCTGGAGTCATGCTCCGGATCCGGCGGCAGATCGCTTTCCTGGGGAGGAGGGGGTGTCATTCAGGATGGATTCGGCAAGGAGGTATACATTGGACATGCTAAAAAAGATCGGGATAGATTGGAACCTGATAGGGAGATTCGGATCCGTAGTACACCTGCCTTCTGATGACCTTAGGCAAGTGCTTGGCGGCGACCGCCGTCGTGGCGGCGATACGAGCAGGAGCAGCTGCGAAACCATCAGCACCACTCGTCCGCATTCCCCAAGTGTCAGTGCCACACGAGGGAATTTGGAGGCTATGTAGGGATTTGGGGGAAATGGGGAAACTGTGGAGATAAGCTAACGGTCGGGAACTACTTATGGCACTATATGTTGTATACGGTACATTGTTTATACATGTCGTTTGTGTTAGGTATCACAACATCACACAACTGCACCAAACCGTGTGAGAAGACAACTTAGGTTTGACACGGTTGCCGTTACATAACCGCATGTGATGTACTACCCTGTCCATATAATTGAGTTACAGTGATACCATGTAAACAGCTACTCTGTGGATATCCGTCAAAAAAACAGCCGCTCTGCATATAGAGATGGCGGCAGCAGCCTAGCGGGTACCGGAGAAGAGGTCAATCCTCGGTCGATTGGCGGTGGCGGCATCATAGGAGGTCAATCCTCGGTCTGTGGTGGGATATTGGAGGAGCTCAACCATCAAGGTCGGTGCCCACGTGATTCGAGCACATCCATCACGGTCGATGGCAGGAAGTGGAGGTCGAACTTCAGGTGGCAGCCGCACTAAGCTTTGCTCCTTGACCCTTTTGTCTCGGCGTGCCACCGCATCACGATTCTCTGTCTGATGGGTGGAGGTCGCCGCGCAGCTAATTAATTAAGATATTCTTTTCGTGAGTGGCTTAATTAAGGTTTTCAATTCCTAAGGGTGGTGTTGTACTAGTACTCTGAGTGTAAATTGATTGGCCATTAATTTTTGTCATTGCACGTCTAGATAACAACATGGAGCGCCCTTAGTAATTATGAAAATAAAACCTTGTGATTTATGCACGCATCTTTGGGCAGCAGTTAATCAATGTATTAATGTTGTTGTTTCGTTTTTAATTACCATTCGTGTGCTGCAGATGGAACGATCTCGATGGATGAAGAATCGGAAAACCGCAGATTTTATCAGTGGTGTGACAAAGTTCATGAATTTGGCTGAAAGTATAAAGAGGGGAATCGGTGATGCGGATTACATCCTGTGTCCATGTACTGATTGTGCCAATACAGAGGCACATGAAGTTGCAGATGTCCAGATGCACTTAGTCTCTAGGGGATTCATGGATGGATATACACGTCGGATGATACGTCTCCAACATATCAATAATTTTTGATTGTTCCATGCTATATTATATTCTGTTTTGGACATTATCGAGCTTTATTATACACTTTTATATTATTTTTGGGACTAACCTATTAACCGGAGGCCCAGCCCAGAATTGTTGTTTTTTGCCTATTTCAGAGTTTCACAGAAAAAGAATATCAAACGGAGTCCAAACGGAATGAAACCTTCGGGGACGTGATTTTCGGAACGAACGTGATCCAGAGGACTTGGACCCTACGTCAAGACATCAACCAGGAGGGCACGAGGTAGGGGCGTGCCTACCCCCCCCCCCCCCCAGGCGCGCCCTCCACCCTCATGGGCCCCATGTTGCTCCACCGACGTACTTCTTCCTCCTATATATACCTACGTACCCCCAAACTACCAGATACGGAGCCAAAAACCTAATTCCACCGCTGCAACCTTCTGTACCCGTGAGATCCCATCTTGGGGCCTTTTCCGAAGCTCCGCCGGAGGGGGCATCGATCATGAAGGGCTTCTACATCAACACCATAGCCTCTCCGATGATGTGTGAGTAGTTTACCTCAGACCTTCGGGTCCATAGTTATTAGCTAGATGGCTTCTTCTCTCTTTTTGGATCTCAATACAATGTTCTCCCCCTCTCTTGTGGAGATCTATTTGATGTAATCTTCTTTTGCGGTGTGATTGTTGAGACCGATGAATTGTGGTTTTATGATCAAGTTTATCTATGAACAATATTTGAGTCTTCTGAATTCTTTTATGTATGATTGGTTATCTTTGCAAGTCTCTTCGAATTATCAATTTGGTTTGGCCTACTGGATTGATCTTTCTTGCAATGGGAGAAGTGCTTAGCTTTGGGTTCAATCTTGCGGTGTCCTTTCCCAGTGACAATAGGGGCAGCAAGGCACGTATTGTATTGTTGCCATCGAGGATAACAAGATGGGGTTTATATAATATTGCATGAGTTTATCCCTCCACATCATGTCATCTTACTTAAAGCGTTACTCTGTTCTTATGAACTTAATACTCTAGATGCATGCTGGATAGCGGTCGATGTGTGGAGTAAGAGTAGTAGATGCAGGCATGAGTCGGTCTACTTGTCTCGGACGTGATGCCTATATACATGATCATACCTAGATATTCTCATAACTATGCTCAATTCTATCAATTGCTCAACAGTAATTTGTTCACCCACCTTAATACTTATGCTCTCGAGAGAAGCCACTAGCGAAACCTATGCCCCCTGGTCTATTTTCCATCATATTAATCTTCCAACACTTAGTTATTTTTATTGCCTTTTACTTTACTTTGCATCTTTATCATAAAAATACCAAAAATATTATCTTATCATATCTATCAGATCTCACTCTCGTAAGTGACCGTGTAGGGATTGACAACCCCTTATCGCGTTGGTTGCGAGGATTTATTTGTTTTTGTAGGTCCGAGGGACTCGTATGTGGTCTCCTACTGGATTGATACCTTGGTTCTCAAAAACTGAGGGAAATACTTACGCTTCTTTACTGCATCACCCTTTCCTCTTCAAGGGAAAACCAATGCAGTGCTCAAGAGGTAGCAAGAAGGATTTACGGCGCCATTGCCGGGAGTCTACGCAAAAGTCAACATACCAAGTACCCATCACAAACCCTTATCTCCTACATTACATTATTTGCCATTTGCCTCTCGTTTTCCTCTCCCCACTTCACCCTTACCGTTTTATTCGCCCTCTCTTTTCTGTTCGCCTTTTTCTTGCTCGCTTCTTGTTTGCTCATGTGTTGGATTGCTTGCTTGTCACGATGGCCCAGGATAATACTAAATTGTGTGACTTTACCAATACCAACAACAATGTCAGGACCCCGATTCTAAGTCACACCGATCTAGCATGTAACACCTCATATCACTTTGCGGCCTCACGCACGGTATCCCCACGGGTGTCGCCTTACCATGGCCCGGGACCGTTTGCGCCTTTTGGCTCACGTATAGGATAGTGTCGCTAGCATCCATATGACAGAGAACCCGGGCCGACATGGCTAGTCGTGAACCCAAAGCGGCACAGACCTATGGAGACAGGCATACATGAATCACATCGAGCATGCCGGTCAACAGCGTATGAATCCGGGCTGTAGCACTGGGCTAACAGGACTCCGGAAGTCACCGCGTGACATTTCCCCAAAGGGACAGACATAGGAACGAAGTGGAACACATGCTGGCCAGTCAATTGTTCTGAGCAGTAGTGTTGGGCTAGTAGGACTCCGGTGAACCGGGCTGTAGCGGACTACTATGGCTCAAGGAAGCACTAGAATACATTTCCCCATAAGAGAGGCTGCCAAGAATAAACAACTAGATTGTTGGATCCCACACATAGCAATACACGTCACACGTACGCATAACATGCAAGTATGTGCTGTACAACATGACATCACAACATAATGCAAACTCATATAGATAAAGGCTCAGAAGAGCCACATAGCATTAATACAAAGAGGGGCCACATGACCCATCATTCAGAGCATACAAACAACGGAAGCATTACATGTCTGAGTACAGACAACTACAAAAGAAAAAGGCCGAGAAGCCTGACTATCTACAAGTCCCTCCATGGTACAAGATCATAGCTGAGGTAACAAGCTACTCGTCGAAGTCCAAGCGGTACTACTAGTGAGACAGATGTCTCACCTGCAAAACATAAATAAAGCAAACGTGAGTACAAAGGTACTCCGCAAGACTTACATCAGATCCTATCATACATGCATTGTATCAAGAAGGTAATGTGGGGTTTAGTTGCAGCAAGCCAGCTTTGACTCAATGGCTATCCTGTTCTACGACAACGAGAAACTTCTTTGAGGTGAGGCAGCGCACACGAATCCACTAATCACCACATCAATACACTACTATGGATTCATCCCGGTCTCTCCTACGAGAAGGCCATCCATAGCACTCACACTTGTCTTGAGCATTTTAGAGTATCCACTTTAAGTTGTCTATGTACCACGTAAGCATCCAAGAAGTCCATAACCGAGGATACGGCTATTTGAATAGATCATGATAACCCTGCAGGGGTGTACTTCTTCACACACGCTCTCACCACTTATCACCATATACACGTCATGTATCTTGGCAACCCTCAAGCGGAAGCCTGGCGAGGGTGTCGGCCATGACCTGACTAACCACACAAGACTCTAGTCCAGGTTTATCGCCTATTCAAGTTCCATCCGCAAGGAGATCCGGCCGGGGTTTCGCTCACGGCCCCAAACGATGTGTACAGGGTTCCCAAGCCCACCATCCGGGTGCCACTCGGTACACCGGGCCACGTGTGCCTAGTCTGTCCCAAGTCCACCCTGCCGGGTGCCACTCGGTAGAAAAATAGCACTACCGACAAACACCAGAAACTATTTGCAACTCCTGGACAGAGATCAAGGCGGTTAATAAGTCGAGAGAGCTTGGAGCGCTCGGAGCCCAATGTGTGGTAGTAGCTAGTCATTGGACAACTTACATAGAACTCAGTTCTGAAGGACGGTCCCAATGAGACAATCCACCATGTACTCCTACATGGCCTCTCACCGCTACCTTTACCAAATCGTGTTCACACGCTTAACTCTCAGCACCGGATCATATCGTAACACTCCAATTCATTCCCGATGAATCAGACCTGACATACTCTAAGCAATAGCTGGCAAAGCATGGTAGGAACACAACATGGCTCAATCAACTCCTACACATGCTAGTGGGTTTTAACTATTTACCGTGGCAATGATAGGTCATGCAGAGGAATGGGTTCAACTACTGTAGCATAAAGTAGCAGTTGAATCGTTGTTGTCCTAATGCAATAAATGAGAGCAGGAGCAATAGAGTAGGATTGTATTGGAATGAACAAGGGGGGTTGCTTGCCTGGTAGATCAACAGGGGGCACTGCTCCTCAGACGGGTACTCTCGAACACTCTCCGGAGCAGGACCTATCGAGAAGGAACGGTGTCGGCCATCAAACACAAGCATATGCGACAATATGATGCATGAACATGGCATGAGTATGTGATGTTGTTTGAGTTAATGCATCTAGCATTTATTTGGTTGAAGTCCACACTACTGGAAAACAGGTTATTAATGGCGCACCTATTTTGGCTACTAATGGCGCACATTAGGTGCGCCATTACTAGCACGCCATTAGTAAGTTTTAGTAATGGCGCACATTTGGTGCACCATTACTATCCCAGACAGTAATGGCGCACCTAATAGTGCGCCATTACTAACCCTTACGTGCGCCATTAGTAATAAAGCCAAGTGCGCCACTAGTAACCTTAGAGGTGCGCCACTAGCTAAAAAGCTAGGTGCGCCATCAATAAAGGCTGAAATGCGCCACTAATAGTATATTTGAAAAACAAAAAAATACAAATTTAAAAAAAAACGTATAAGGAAAAATAATTTAAAAACAAATAATGAAATAGAACCATAATTTTTATTATAGCAAGAATATTACCATGTCTTTACAAGTATCCAATAAAAAGAAAATTGCACAGAAATAAAACAAAATCCTATAACTAATCTTCTACTCCCTCCGTGCAAGAATACCTCTCGCAAGGGGAGGAAATTTTGAACTGAAGTGCATTTTACATTACAACCCATCATATTTCAAATCAAAATCAATCGAGTCCACGTCCGATCGGTAGCAGCGCCTCGTCCTGGCATCGAGGAGATCCAGAACTCATCTCTTCGGTAGATCGTCACCACCCTCCCGGCAGCCTCTGACATCACATACCCACCCTCCCGGCGTCGATCAACTGCTTTGAGGTAGCGATTCCTCCTCTGTGTCTGCTCCTGCAATTAACACTTTGAATGCAATTAACAATTTGAATGTTAATAAGAGGCAAAGACAAGATGGATCAGTATATAACAATGGAGTACATGCACAATTAGATGTTCAAGCTGTTTAATGTCACTCCCATCATCACAATTTCATCTCAGGAAATGGAGTAGAATAGATTTAAGCATAGTGGGAGAACTTGGTGATGTGAGCGAAGCAAACTGCCTACATTCTAGAGATAGCGGAATATAGATATTGTTCCATACGAGTCTGCAAACTTACAATATAGGACCATATAGGCAGCCCTGTCATTGCCAAAAAACAAATTCACAGGCAGGCAGGGATTCTAGAAATAGAGACCAACCAGAATTAACAAGATGACACAGGCCAACAACACAACACACTCGTGTAGTTTTAAAGAGCAGTGAACCCTTGATAATATGGAACGACAACATATAAAGCCCATTCATCGTCAGTAAAGTAAATCTGTGTGTGCCGGACTAGCAGGACTGGATTTAACCGAACAATTAATCACAGCGCACTACTGGACCTTAAAAGAGTTAGCTAGCTAGGGGGGAGGGGGAAGTAAAACTAAAGCGTTGTTGGGTTAATCCAACAAATTTGCGATACGGACAGAGTTAATCCATTGGAGTCAGACTTGTTCGTCACCAAAAAATACATGCAAGTTACTAACTTGCTAGCGGACCAAGAAGCTACATGAGGTGATGCATTTGTGACAGCCTCTGTTTCATCCAAACTAGTGTAAATGGATTTGAGCAACCCTAAACCGTGTGCGTACTGTAAGGGCGGCCAAATCTGAAGGCACAGGCGGATGGGAGCAGCTTCTCTTTCTCCCCCTTGACCAAATCAGGTCAGAGACACAAATGCTCAGGAATCAGATCTGGAGATGGAAAAAGAGCTAAGGTAGCAGCAACAGGAGAGGATACCTTCCATGGCGTGTGTGGTCTTGGTGGGGAAGGGGAAGGAGCAGCTTCCATGGCGTTGTCCTCCTTCCTGCAGAGATGAGACCTCTCATGGTGAGAAGTCCATGGAAGAAGGAGGAGCATAGGGGTCCGGTGCTGTACCTCGTTCCTGCGGCATGCATGCTAGGGTTTCAGGTGCGAGGCATGGTTGCTGGCAGGTCGGACTTCCATGGCCGGCCTCGAGGACCTCGGTGGTCGCGGCCCAGGTGGACGGCGGCGCGCCGAAGCGCAAGGACCCACCCACCCACCCGATGTGGATCTGGGACCTTCCCTTCCCGATCCACGGATGGGAGAGAAGGTTCTCGATCTGCAGATGGGAGAGAAGGTGGGGGGCGCGGGAGAGGGTGGAGTGGGGACGGCGGCGGCTCCACCACTCCTAGATCCAGCGCCGACGCTGCCTTCCGATTCGTCGTCGCCGAGCTCGGGCTCCTTGGCTGCGACTGCCGCGAGGAGGCGCGAAGGGGACCGAAGAGAGAGGAGGGAAAGGGCCGCCGCGCGGGAAGAGGAGGGAGCACTGGGAGGCAGCATGGATCGGGGCTAGGGCGAGGCCGAGAGACGTGTGTGCGTGGGGTGAGGGAGAAGAGGATAGGGTTTTTGTGCGAGAGAGAGAGGAGAGAGATGGTGGGCGGTCGGGCTGCGGCACTTGCCTACAAAACCACAACGGCGCAACGCATGGAAAAGTGTGCCATTAGTATCAAAAATAACAATGGCGCATCAAGGGAAAAGTGCACCATTACTATGTCCAGAAGTGGGTCAAAGCTTGGTCAAACATAGTAGTGGCGCACTTTTTACTAGGTGCGCCATTAGTAGTTTTGCAAAAAAAGGAATAAAAAATATAATAAAAAACAATATTAGTGGCGCACTTTCCGACAGGTGCGCCATTACTAGTTACAACTAGTAATGGCGCACTGTGTCTGGATGCGCCATTAGTATGTTTGGACAGGCGCACTAGTTCAAAAAAAAAATTGATACTAATGGCGCACCCTGGGCCAGGTGCGCCATTAGTAGTTTCAACTCTAATGGCGTATCAGAAGGTGGTGCGCCATTAGTATATACTAATGGCGCACCGCTTGTCTGGTGCGCCATTAGTGTCAATCCCATCTATAGCCCTTTTTCTAGTAGTGCCATTCGAACCAAGGGTTCAAAGGCAACTCCAAATTAAGCTCTTAAATATGCCATTTATACGTTTTCATATATACAGCATGTATAGGTTGATTTGTCATGCATGTAGATGGTACAGATGGATAGATTGAATTTTTCTGATCATTTTTCATATATAAATTATTTCAATCTGAGCTACGGTTGAATTTCTATGAATTTTTGAAGTTTATAACAATTTTTGGAATTTCCTGATATATTTAAAACCAGAAAATGATATATTGCGTCAACTTGAGGTCAGCACTGCTTCAGTAGTCAACCCGGGTCAAACCTGACGTGTGGGGGCCACACGTCAGTGTCATAGTTAGTTTAACCGAGGGGTTATTTCTAATCTAATTTAGATTAGTGGCGTTGGGGCCCACTTGTGAGTTGCTCAGGGGTTTAGTTAGAGGGTGATTAGCCTTAAGCTAACCACCTGACCCATGGGGCCCACCTGACGGACGGTGTGGTCAAAGGGGTCAAACCCCACCGGCGTTTAGCCGCCGGCGAGGCCGAACGCGACGGAGGGGCTCGGGATCATCCCTCCGGCGGCCAAAAGCGCGGCGGAGACCACAGGCAAGGAGCTGGAGCTTGTCCGCGTCGGATGGAGCAAGCGGGAGGGCGCGGGGTGGCCGAAGTTCGTCGAAGCGGGGCTCGCGGCGGCGGCCGGAGTTTGGGCGTCAAACGAGTCGATGGTGCAGAGCATGGCAGGAGCCGCGGTTAGGCGCGTCGGACTCGTGAGTGACGCCGGCGTCGAGCTCGTGCGGTGGAGCGGCTCGGCTCCGGTAGAGGAGGCGGCTAGAGGAAGCGTACGAGCGCGGGGAGCAGGGGAGAAGATGGCGGAGCTCACAGGAAGTCGCATGGGCGGCTCGCTTGGCTCGGGGAAGCGTCGGAGCGAGCGGGCGGCGAAGGGGATCTCCGGCGGACCGAGGTTGAAGAAGAGGTCGGGGGAGCCGCTGCAGCGCGCGTCCGCTCGCGTGGCTTGGTGGAGAGGTTGCAGACGAGGTGGCGGAGCTTTTGGACACATCAGCGAGGTGAGGGGAGCACGGTGGACACGGCAACGGCGAGCGGTGGCGACGGAGCCGTTCGGGGGGGGGGTGAGAGAGAGAGGTCCAGGGGAGGAGGGAGAGCGAGGGAGAGGAGGAGAGGGTCGAGGGGTTTTCAGGGGGGTGCGTGTCGCCCTTGGATGCCTCTAGCGGCTAGCAGGGAAGCAGGAGGTGGCCGGCGTGTGCTCGTGCGCGGTGGCCATGCGCGCGTCCTCGTGGCGAGAGGAAGACGATAGAGGAGGAGGCGAGCTGGGCCAGCTGGGCCGCACAGCTCGGCCGGTTCACTGCAGTGCCAGGCCAGCAAGTGGCCCAGGTAAGTCCAGGTAGTTCCTCTTTTTTTCTCTATTTTGTTTTTGTTTTCTATTTTCTGACATTTGTTTTGATTTAATAAAAATACCAAATCATTTTATTTAATTCTGTCAAATTTTGCAGGGACCTAAGGAATTAATCCAAAGTCCCTCACCAAAATTCAGAATTATTGGACAATATTTTGTATATATAAAAATATTTATCCAAGCAAATAAATACTGGATTAATTCCAAATGCCCAAAATAAATACTTATGAGCTCTTTAAAATATTGGTTTGATTTTTATCTCTGTCCAATACTTTCAGAGAGCAACATGAGCATTTTCTTGGACCCTTTTGGAGCAATTTTTACTTGGGTCATTTTCAGAAATGATTGTGAGGGTTTCACAAATCCCCATTTCAAATTTAAATGGAATTTAAACATGATGCAAACATGAAGGGCTAGCCTAGGTCATACCAGAACTAGGGATGTGACAACTCGCCCCCACTCGGAAGAATCTCGTCCCGAGATTCAGGAGTCGGCGGAAAGAAAGTGGGGTACTCAAGTCGAAGACGATCTTCACGCTCCCAAGTAGCTTCTCTCTCGGAATGATGAGACCACTGAACCTTGAGAAACTTGATGTTATGACGTCGAGTGACACGCTCTGCTTGATCAAGGATGTGAACAGGGTACTCTCGATAGGTGAGGTTATCTTGAAGATCAAGCGCTTCGTGGTCCACTCCGCGGATGGGATCCGAGAAGCAACGCCTGAGTTGAGAGACGTGGAAGACATCATGAACTCGAGAAAGATGTGGGGGTAGTTCCAACTGGTAGACAACCTCTTCTCGTTTAGCGAGAATGAGAAAGGGACCACTCTAACGAGGAGCCAACTTGCCCTTGATACCGAATCGATGTGTACCCTTCAAAGGGGTAATCCGAAGGTAAGCTTTGTCGCCAATTTCATAAGCCACTTCCTTATGACTACGGTCATACCGGCTCTTTTGACGAGATTGGGCTGTTTTCAAATTCTCACGAATGATGCGAACTTGCTCTTCTGCCTCCTGGATCATATCCGGTCCAAAGAATTGTCTTTCACCGGTTTCTGACCAGTTCAAAGGTGTTCGACATCTTCGTCCATACAGAACCTCAAAAGGAGCTTTCTTGAGGCTGGATTGGTAGCTATTGTTATAAGCAAACTCGGCAAAGGGAAGACACTTCTCCCAATCCATACTGAATGAGATAACACAAGCTCTAATCATGTCTTCGAGAATTTGGTTGAACCTTTCCACTTGAGCACTTGATTGAGGGAGGAAAGAGGTACTGAACGAAAGATGGGTGCCCATGGCAGTTTGGAAACTCTCCTGGAAATGAGAAGTGAAAAGATAACCACTGTCACATCCCAAGTTCTGGTAATGCCTAGTGCTAACATATGGTGTTGCATCATGTCTACTTTACTCAGAAAATTGAAATGGGGATGACAGAACCCCCAGCACCCCATTAATCCAACTAGGATTTACTAAAATCTTTTTCAATGAACCTGAAATACCCTTCTAAAATGTTCATCATCTTTGCCTTGGTCTTAAACCTCTGACAGAAATGGTGCACATATTTCTAGGACATCATAGGGTCACTGAATTAAATCATACTCTATTTGCATTTGGGCATTTAAATGCTATAGAATATTTTAGATGTCCAACTAATCCTAAACTAAAATGTTCCATGTTGGTTATATGCTAAACAGTGGGCATGAGCAGTTTGGTGATTTTTGAAAGTGCCTAAGCATTTTTAGAAAAGCCACAAAGTTGCAGAAAAATTTAAAACAGGAAATAAAATAGAGAAAGGAGAAACTTACTTGGCTTACCTACAGTCCAGCTGTGCGGCCAACACTGTAGCCAGCCCAGCCCAACTCCTCCCCTGTCTTCAACCTCGTGCCAGTAGGCACGAGGGCGTGTGCCCGCGGCACGCACGCGCGCGCCCGGCCACCTCCTGCTTCCCCGGGGCGCCCTGAGCCTTCCGTCGCGCCATGCCACCCCCCAGACCCGTATGGATCAATCTCTCCCTCCCTCGCTCTCCCCCTCGCCCATTCCCCGCCATGGCTGAAGCCTCCATGGACGCACCGCCGCCGTTCGCCGCTGCCATCGCCCTTCCCACGCCATCCAGCTATGCCACGAGCCCCGCCTGGACCCCCGTGTCCCCTGCACCAATCCAGGCGCCGCGAGGAGTTCCGTGACGACGACTCCGAGCTCTTCTTCCTCCTCGGACCCGTGGATCACCGCCGTCGATTCGCCGGACCCCATGCCTCCCCTGCCTCACCAGCAGCACTAGAAGAACTGCGGTGAGCCGCTGCACCGTTTCCCCCATGCCCCATTGCCTAATTTGCACCCTAGCTAGCTCCACCACTCTGCTCGAAAGCTTGCTCGCCGTCGGCCATGTCGCCGCCGTGGCTAGAGCCCGCAAACGTCGTGTCAGAGCATGTTTTCGTCCTCAGCGTGTTCCCAGGAACCCAGAACACCTACCCACTCGTCCTCCCGTGCATTGTAGCACGCTGTCCATCTTCACCGAACTCCGGCCGGCGCCGAAGCGGACACCGCCGTCGATCTAGGTCGTCTCCGGCGACCCCACTAGCACCAGCCGACGCGGACGAGGCTCAGGGTCCCAACGGTGCCATCCGCGCCTCGAACCATGGCCTGTGCTGCGATTTCGCGCATCACCGCCATCTCGGACCTCGCCGGTGGTTAGTCGCCGGCAGGTTTGACCGAGTTGACCCGGGGGTTTGACCCCGTCTGACTAGGGTTTGACCACCCTGGGTCACTGACTCGTGGGGCTAGCCCTGCTAATTAACTTAGGTTGGTGTTAATTTATTTAGTTAGTTTTAATTAGCCTCTTACATGTGGGCCCATGCCTTAACTAAACTAGATTAGGTTTAGTTTAATTTTAGTTAACCTTGTTAGTTAACTGTGTCACTGACGTGTGGACCCCACACGTCAGGTTTGACCTGGACGAGCCGTTGACCTGGTCCAGCGGGTTTGACCCAGCTTGACCGGCGTTTGACTTTCCCCTGAATCCCTGACATGTGGGCCCCAGGCCACTAACTAAACTAGGATTAGTATTAGTTTAACACAAACTAACTTTAGTTAGTTAACTAACTACTGACCAGTGGATCCCACTAGTCAGGTTTGACCAGGCCAGCCACAGTTGACCTGATGACGTCACTCTTACGTCATGCTGACGCAGTAAAACCTTTTCTAGATTTTAAATAAATCTAAATGATTTATTTATTTCAGAAAATGCCTAAAACTTCTAAAATCATAGAAAATAATCTATAACTCAAAATGAAATAATTTATATATGAAAAATTATCAGAAAAATTCAAGGAATCCATCTGTACCATTTTCATGCATGTTTGAGCAAGTTAACCTCACTATTTAGTATGAAACATGATTAGGGAAAATTTCATAATAGGTTTGGAGTTGGAATTTGATGTAGTTTTGAATTCCACTTCAGTTAAAATGACTCTCTGTTGCATTAGCCCAAATCAACAACATATTGCCATGTCATGATCATGCATTATATTGTTGCATCGCATTGATTGTGTTCAACCTTATTTGCCGGTAATTGTCCCCTCTCAGTAGATATCTTCAGAAGTGCCAGGCAAGCACAACCCCCTTGTTCATTCCGATACAAGCCCACTCTCTCGCTCCTGCTCTCTTTTACTGCATTAGGACAACAACGATTCATCTATTACTTGTTGCGGTAGTTGAACCCCTTATCCTCTGCATGACCTGTCATTGCCACAGTAAATAGGTGAAACCCACTAGCATGAGTAGGAGTTGTTTGAGCCCTGATGTGCCTACTCATTCATGCTTGTTTGCCATGCCTGCTATTTGCATAGAGTTGTGCCAGGTCTGATTCATCGGGAGTGAATCGGAGGTGTGTGAACATGTCCTACTGTGTGTGAGCAAAGTGTGTGAACACGTTTTGGTAAAGGTAGCGGTGAGAGGCCATGTAGGATTACATGGTGGGTTGTCTCATTGAAACCGTCCTCAGGAACTGAGTTCTGTGTCTGTGATCCATGAACAGCTACTACCACTCATTGGGATCCTTAATTGACCCTCTCGGCTTCTTAATCACCCTAGTACTCTGTCCAGGAGTTGCAACTAGTTTCTGGTGTTTGTATGTTATGTGTTGGCGGTCGTGCGTAGCGCTGACCCTAGGGGTGGGCTATGATGCGGTAGATACACCATGGCACGGTGTACCGGACGCCCGTTTGGTGTCTCGGGAACCCTGTTCACATCGTTTGGGGCCGTATGTGGAAACCTCGGCCGGACTCTCTGTGGATGGAACCTGAATAGGCGATAAACCTGGACTAGAGACTTAAGTGTTTAGGTAGGCCGTGGCCGACACCCTCATTGGGCTTGCGCTTGAAGGTTGCCGAGTACATGTCGTGTAAACGACAGTAAGTGGTGGGAGCGTGTGCGAAGAAGTACACCCCTGCAGGGTTAACATTATCTATTCGAATAGCCGGATTCCTCGGATATGGAAACTTGGACCCCTTGCATAGTTCATAGACAAGTGAAAGTGGATACTCTAAAACTCGCAAGATAAGTGTGAGTGCTATGGATGGCCTTCTCGTAGGGAGACGGGAGCGCATCCATAGTGGTGTATTGGATGGTGAATATGTGGACTCTTGTGCGCCACCTCAAAAGAGTTGCTTGCAGTCGTAGTTCAGGTTAGCCACTGAGTCAAAGCTGGCTTGCTGCAGTTAAACTCCACCCCACCTTGTTGATACCGATGCATATGTAGCTAGTTCTGATGTAAGTCTTGCTGAGTACCTTTGTACTCACGTTTGCTTAATTTATGTTTTGCAGAGAGACTTTAGTCTCGCTAGTAGTTCCGCGTGGATTTCGACGTTTAGCTTGATACCTCAGCTACGATCTTGTGCCCTCGGCAGGATCTGGTAGATAGTCAGGCTTCTTAGCCTTTTCCATTTGTAGATGTCTGTTCTGAGACATGTTAAGCTTCCGCATGTGCTTTGACTTGTATGCTATGATTGTTGGGTCATGAGACCATGTTTGTAATATCTCGCTCCTCGGAGCCTAATGAATAAATACTTGAGTTGTAGAGTTATGTTGTGATGCCATGTTGTATTTACACATATCGAGCATATTGTGTGTATGATTGAAACGCTTGGTATGTGTGGGATCCAACAATCTAGTTGTTTATCCTTGGCAGCCTCTCTTATGGGGAAATGTAGTCTAGTGCTTCCATGAGCCATAGTAGTCCGCTACAGCCCGGTTCACCGGAGTCCTATTAGCCCAACACTACTGCTCAGGACACTTGACTAGTCGGCATGTGTTTCACTTCGTTCCTGTGTCTGTCCCTTCGGGGAAATGTCACGCGGTGACATCCGGAATCCTGCCTAGCCTGCTACAGCCCGGGTTCCTGGAGTCCTGTTAGCCCAGTGCTACAGCCCGGATTCACACGCTGCTGACCGACATGCTCGATGTGATTCATGTATGCCTGTCCCCATAGGTTAGTGCCGCTTTGGGTTCACGACTAGCCATGTCGGCCCGGGTTCTCTGTCATATGGATGCTAGCGACACTATCATATACGTGAGCCAAAAGGCGCAAACGGTCCCGGGCCATGGTAAGGCGACACACGTGGAAATACCGTGCGTGAGGCCGCAAAGTGATATGAGGTGTTACCGGCTAGATCGATGTGACTTGGAATCAGGGTCCTGACAGCTTTGGTATCAGAGCCCGACTGCCTGTAGGATTACCAAGCCAAGATGGTCGAAGTTGTGTCTAGAAATGCTTTAGTTATGTAAGGGAATTGATTGTGGAAGGGAACGTAAGGCTCTTTTTACTCCTTTACCCTATGGCCTTCTAGTCTGAGTCATCCTCTTCTCTTCTACGGGGATTAAGAACTAGGCTTCTCATCTTTCTATCAGGATCATGTGTTACTAATTCGTAGACTCTTAAGAATGTTGGATGCAAGCCCAGTTCAGTCTCTACTACTTCTGTGTGTTCATAGTTGGTCTCGGAACCTTGATATTGTGCTTCTGAGTGGTTATGCCACCATTGCGCAGGATTTCTCAAATCATTTTGAGCATTTACAACCGTTATGCTGTCCGAGTCATCCCAGGTTTCTAAACAATCTGATGCAATTGCAAATCCCTTCATCCCGTTTCCGATGTCCTTTTGGGCCAGATTAAGCACACTAATCGGTCTATTGAGGTACTCCATTGCCTTGACATATATGTTGGAGCTAGTATTATGACCCTAGGCATTCTGGCGAACCACCCACTAATCTAGCAATGCTTTGCATCCCTAGTGTGATGATTCTGGCCACCATTCTCGAAAGCATCCCATGATGCCATTTAGTAGTAGGTATTCTACTCTTGGGTTCTTGACCCAAGATTCACTCTAGTTACCTCATGTTGATAGTGTTGCTCGTACCTTTAGAATGTTAGTAACCTTTGCGATAGTCCTCGAGGTTCGTGGTACATCCTTCTTCCAATTACCATGAGCCATTCTTGGCAGAAGTTCTCCATTCTACATTGTGAATCTGCTAGTTCTACCTTTCTGCATGGGTTATCCGGAAGAAATGTTGAGCTTTGCTCGACATACTAATCTATGCATCCACAAGTCAGAAAGATATATGACTTTGCGTTGTCTCTCTTTAGTTGTATTCTGACCCCCGTCTATCAATTGATAGTCCGGAGTAGTTGTGCATTGATGTTATCGATGCCTGTTATTCATGTGATCCGTCAAGCCATTCTATTCCGGAATGACTAGGAGAAACAAACTCCAATACCTCATCCATATCTAGGATTGGGTCAGAACAGTTGTATTCCGCAGATCAAAGTGCCAATCCAGCTTTGTTTTGTTCTACCTTGGAGTGTTGCCTCCTTATGTCAGAATTGTCATGAGAATTGCACCACCTCTTATGAACTCTTGATGCAGTGATACTTCTCGCCATCATCATTCGCTCCTGGGATCCATGTTGTTGCAACCGGAATACCAACAAGTGAACCGTGATGTGTGAAATCAATACTCCTAGCAACTAGTTGCTTGGTAGTAAATGGACAATATTCTCATTCTTAACATGTTGGTTATTGAACCATCGTTCTGAGATTGATCGTGCTACCTAGTCCTTATTTCCTGGTGCACTCTTCGATCAACGGGTTAGGATTTTGCCAAACCCTTGCTCTTTTGATCATATCATCTTGCCCTGAAAAGCAAGATTGTTCTCGAGCTTAGTAACATATCGGTGGTTCTTGATTTTCCGAAGATCTTCTCGGAAGTATTACCTGGCTGTCACCTGACCGCTATGTTGAGTTCGTGATCTAGTTGGTTTACTTATAAATCACCCCTTCTCCAAGAATCTGTGTTGGATATCCCTGAGTTAGTTGGCTGAGCTAAACATCAATTTGGAGAGTTGGAAGATGGAAGCTTGTCTGACTTAGTTCATGTTAAGGGATATCCTGGTGTGTGTGTGTGTGTGTGTGTTGAAGATAGATGATATCTTCATCGACTGATCCCCGTGATCAGTTGTTGAACCTATTGTCTTGTCCAAACCTTGATTTGAGTATGGGCTATCGTCAAATCAAATCAAAACCAACGATATTCGTAATGTTGTCCTACTCGTGGTTGATTCCTCGAGCATACATCATTATATTCTTTGGGTCTGACCAATGCTATCACTGTGTTCACTTAATTATGGATTTCCATTTATATGGAAACCTGGATGAATTGTTGTTGAGTCCATCGACAACATCCATGTCCTCTCCATGATTTTGTCGAACATTAAGTGAGTGTTGGAAACTTTTGAAAGCATCTCTTCATGCTAGCTCATGAAGCATATGTTGGATGAAAGAAGTGACTTCCTGTGATTCACGTGCATTTGGTGCAAGTTGCCGCCGTGAGTTCGAGAAAGTTAGTTTTGCTTCCTCTGGAATCATCCCAAGTTAGTCATGCACGTGTGAAGTATTCCTTGGTCTGATAGACTGATCATCTTCATTCCATATGAATTCCATAGCACACTAAGCCACTGATTGACTTGTTCCAGGAAAAGAAGTTGTTGTGCTATCCTTGGTTATGCACAAGATTTCGATATCCTCAATGATGATTCCCCACCAGAACTCGGTAGTGTTTTATTATAAGACTACTATGTGGTCATACTTGTCTGTGACAACGTGTTCACATGTTGTAGCAGAACCAGCTCATGTTTTGGAGCTTGCTATCGCAGTTCATTCCCCGAGAATCTCGCAACATCGTCTCATAGGTTTGTGTTGCAAACTTTCATTTTCCTTTCTAGACTCGATGAGTCTGGAATATCCTGACACCAACCAGATCTGAATCTCAGGCAGATATGATGGTTGGAGCATTTTCCAAGAACTATAATATTGGTCCCTCGATAACCGGTAAAGTGGATGTCGTGGCCAACACATCCAGCCGGAAGACCTATTATTGTAGTATCTCGATTGAAGAAAGTTTGCCACCTCCCCATGAGGATTTCGTAGGATTTACCTCCATAGTTAATCCTTACTGATTCTTGTGCTCCCGAAGTCCGACCTTTTACTTGATGTCCTAGATACCAAACCATATCAATAAATCGATTATCCTAGCACATCAAGGAGAACATTAGAAACGGAGTGCTAAATGTCTCTCGGTCGATCATCCAGATTTTGTTTCCTTGGCCTCGCTAAGGTGAAATCTGAGAAAGTGTTATCTTCCTTTGCATCTGCATCATCCATCACCATTCATCAGGGTGGTATGTTGTGTTGCCAGGATCTTTGACACAGATATTGGTAAAACCTTGATGAATATGGAGATGCTCAAGTTCTTGAGAGCACGGCAAGCACCAGGTTTTACCGTTGGCGTTAACTGGGATTTGCTTCTAGTTTCCTCGATTATGTTATAACCTTTTCAAACAGTGGACTCACTCTCGACTATTGAGCTCTTCCCCAGTTACCAGAATCATTCCCAACATTTGCATTTTGTTCCCAGCCTGCACCTTAGTAGTTGTTGTTCAGGATCATCTTCAAAAGTGGAATTACCATGGGTCTCATCCATTTCCGATGATAAGCAAAAATCATCCATTGCGTTGTCTTCAACAAGGTAGTCCACATCATCCATCCTAGTCCGAGTATGTCATTCTTTCGAACTCCTTCAAATGATCGTTGTGATTGCCTTAGGCTGGTATAGAGAGTTTCAATGATCTTTGTATCAAAAGTAATTCTTTTTGCCACCTAAGGGAAAATCCCACGGGTCATCTCCCCTAAGGTGCCCCATTATGGAATCATGGCAATTATTTCCTCGCTATCTTGAAATCATGCACCATCCTTTTCAGCATGGAATTTTTGCCTACCCAGTAGAACCTTGTCATCTACCTCTTTTCCATCACTCCTGATCTGTGTTTTGTGTCTCAGCTCAAGAGATGTTCTAATGTCTCACTCCATGAGTTGATCTTGAGTTGCTCGATCTTTGAGAAGATCTTTTCCTGTAGAGTTTCCTTCCCTCTTCATCGTGTTGGATGAAGATCTCGAAGACAAAGACGTCAAGAGCAATGTGATGCAATATATCGGTATCTTCGAGAAGGGCAGTTGGATCAAGAAGACTGTGATAGTTTTGTGACCCCTCTATCTTCTTACTCCACTTCTTGAATCTCAGGACGAGATTCTTGTTTTAGTGGGGGTGAGTTGTCACATCCCAAGTTCTGGTAATGGCTAGTGCTAACATATGGTGTTGCATCATGTCTACTTTACTCAAAAAAATTGAAATGGGGATGACAGAACCCCCAGTACCCCATTAATCCAACTAGGATTTACCAAAATCTTTTTCAATGAACCTGAACTGCCCTTCTAGAATGGTCATCATCCTTGCCTTGGTCTTAAACCTCTGACAGAAATGGTGCACATATTTCTAGGACATCATAGGGTCACTGAATTAAATCATACTCTATTTGCATTTGGGCATTTAAATGCTATAGAATATTTTAGATGTCCAAATAATCCTAAACTGAAATGTTCCATGTTGGTTATATGCTAAACAGTGGGCATGAGCAGTTTGGTGATTTTTGAAAGTGCCTAAGCATTTTTAGAAAAGCCACAAAGTTGCAGAAAAATATACGACAGGAAATAAAATAGAGAAAGGAGAAACTTACCTGGCTTACCTGCAGCCCAGCTGTGCGGCGAACACTGTAGCCAGCCCAGCCCAACTCCTCCCCTGTCTTCAACCTCGTGCCAGTAGGGACGAGGGCGTGTGCCCGCGGCACGCACGCGCGCGCCCGACCACCTCCTGCTTTCTCGGGGCGCCCTGAGCCTTCTGTCGCGCCACGCCACCCCCCCCCAGACCCGTATGGATCAATCTCTCCCTCCCTCGCTCTCCCCCTCGCCCGTTCCCCGCCATGGCCGAAGCCTCCATGGACGCACCGCCGCCGTTTGCCACTGCCATCGCCCTTCCCACGCCATCCAGCTATGCCACGAGCTTCGCCTCGACCCCCGCGTCCTCTGCACCAATCCAGGCGCCGCCAGGAGCTCCGTGACAACGACTCCGAGCTCTTCTTCCTCCTCGGACCCATGGATCACCGCCGTCGATTCGCCGGACCCCGTGCCTCCCCTGCCTCGCCAGTAGCACCAGAAGAACTGCGGTGAGCCGCTGCACCATTTCCCCCATGCCCCGTTGCCTAATTTGTGCCCTAGCTAGCTCCACCACCCTTCCCGAAAGCTTGCTCGCCGCCGGCCATGTCACCGTCGTGGCTAGAGCCTGCAAACGTCGCGTCAGAGCATGTTTTTGTCCTCAACGCGTTCCCAGGAACCCAGAACACCTACCCACTCGTCCTCCCGTGCACCGTAGCATGCTGTCCATCTTCACCGAACTCCGGCCGCTGCGGAAGCGGACACCGTCGTCGATCTAGGTCGTCTCCGGTGACCCCACTAGCACCAGCCGACGCGGACGAGGCTCAGGGTCCCAATGGTGCCATCCGCGCCTCGAACCGTGGCCTATGCTGCGATTTCGGGCATCGCCGCCGTCTCGGACCTCGCCAACGGTTAGTCGTCGGCAGGTTTGACCGACTTGACCCTGGGGTTTAACCCCATCTGACCCGGGTTTGACCACCCTGGGTCACTGACGCGTGGGGCTAGCCCTGCTAATTAACCTAGGTTAGTGTTAATTTATTTAGTTAGTTTCAATTAGCCTCTGACATGTGGGCCCAGGCCTTAACTAAACTATATTAGGTTTAGTTTAATTTTAGTTAACCTTGTTAGTTAACTGTGTCACTGACGTGTGGACCCCACACGTCCGGTTTGACCTGGACGAGCCATTGACCTGGTCCGGCGGGTTTGACCCAGCTTGACCGGGGTTTGACTTTCCCCTGACTCACTGACATGTGGGCCCCAGGCCACTAACTAAACTAGGATTAGTATTAGTTTAACACAAACTAACTTTAGTTAGTTAACTAACTACTGACCAGTGGGTCCCACTGGTCAGGTTTGACCTGGCCAGCCATAGTTGACCTGATGACATCACTCTTACGTCATGCTAACGCAGTAAAACCTTTTCTAGATTTTAAATTAATCTAAATGATTTATTTATTTCAGAAAATGCCTAAAACTTCTAAAATCATATAAAATAATCTATAACTCAGAATGAAATAATTTATATATGAAAAATTATAAGAAAAATTCAAGGAATCCATCTGTACCATTTTCATGCATGTTTGAGCAAGTTAACCTCACTATTTAGGATGAAACATGATTAGGGCAAATTTCATAATAGGTTTGGAGTTGGAATTTGATGTAGTTTTGAATTCCACTTCAGTTAAAATGACTTTCCGTTGCATTAGCCCAAATCAACAGCATATTGCCATGTCATGATCATGCATCATATTGTTGCATTGCATTGATTGTGTTCTTCCTTATTTGCCGGTAATTGTCCCCTCTCAGTAGACGACGTTCCGTGTTGCAACTAGTTTCTGGTGTTTGTAGGTTATGTGTTGGCGGCCGTGCGTAGCCCTGACCCTAGTAGTGGGCTATGATGGGGTAGATACACCGTGGCACGGTGTACCGGACGCCCGTTTGGTGTCTCGGGAACCCTGTTCACATCGTTCGGGGCCGTATGTGGAAACCTCGGTCGGACTCCCTGTGGATGGAACCTGAATAGGCAATAAACCTGGACTAGAGACTTAAGTGTTTAGGTAGGTCGTGGCCGACACCCTCGTTGGGCTTCCACTTGAAGGTTGCCGAGTACATGTCGTGTAAATGACGGTAAGTGGTGGGAGCGTGTGTGAAGAAGTACACCCCTGCAGGGTTAACATTATCTATTCGAATAGCCGGATTCCTCGGATATGGAAACTTGGACCCCTTGCATAGTTCATAGACAAGTGAAAGTGGATACTCTAAAACTCGCAAGATAAGTGTGAGTGCTATGGATGGCCTTCTCGTAGGGAGACGGGAGCGGATCCATAGTGGTGTATTGGATGGTGAATATGTGGACTCGTGTGCGCCACCTCAAAAGAGTTGCTTGCAGTCGTAGTTCAGGTTAGCCACTGAGTCAAAGCTGGCTTGCTGCAGTTAAACTCCACCCCCTTGTTGATACCGATGCATATGTAGCTAGTTCTGATGTAAGTCTTGCTGAGTACCTTTGTACTCACGTTTGCTTAATTTATGTTTTGTAGAGAGACTTCAGTCTCGCTAGTAGTTCCGCATGGACTTCGACGTTTAGCTTGATACCTCAGCTACGATCTTGTTCCCTCGGCAGGATCTGGTAGATAGTCAGGCTTCTTAGCCTTTTCCATTTGTAGATGTCTGTTCTCAGACATGTTAAGCTTCTGCATGTGCTTTGACTTGTATGCTATGATTGTTGGGTCATGAGACCATGTTTGTAATATCTTGCTCCTCGGAGCCTAATGAATAAATACTTGAGTTGTAGAGTTATGTTGTGATGCCATGTTGTATTTACACATATCGAGCATATTGTGTGTATGATTGAAACGCTTGGTATGTGTGGGATCCGACAATCTAGTTATTTATCCTTGGCAGCCTCTCTTATGGGGAAATGTAGTCTAGTGCTTCCATGAGCCATAGTAGTCCGCTACAGCCCGGTTCACCGGAGTCCTGTTAGCCTAGCACTACTCCTCAGGACACTTGACTGGTAAGGCGACACCCATGGAAATACCGTGCGTGAGGCCGCAAAGTGATATGAGGTGTTACCGGCTAGGTCGATGTGACTTGGAATCGGGGTCCTGACAACCACGGTCTAAATTGATCTCTAGTGGAACACCATGAAGTGACACTATTCGAGAAATATATAAGTCAGCGAGCTGACTAGCAGTGATACTCTCCCGAACAGGTAGGAAGTGAGCCACTTTGGAAAGACGATCAATGACTATGAAGATAGCATTATTCCCTTTCTTGGTCCTGGGAAAGCCGATGATGAAGTCCATACCAACTTTATCCCATTTCCACTCAGGAATAGCTAAAGGTTGAAGGGTGCCAGCAGGTCTTTGATGTTCTGCCTTAACGCGATGACAAACGTCGCAGTTAGCAATAAACTGAGCAATTTCTCTCTTCATCCTAGTCCACCAGAACCTCTGGCGTAGGTCCTGATATATATTAGTACTACTGGGATGAATCATGAGAGGAGAATCATGCGCCTCCTTAAGGATTAATTGTCGAAGATGTTGATTCTTGGGAACCACCAAGTGACTCTCAAAGAAAACAACACCACAATCATCTATAGAAAACTACCACCAACTCCCTTGTTAATGTTTCTCTTGATCCAGGAAATTCCCGTATCCTGCTTCTGAGCAGAGATGATTTGATCCACAAGATTAGGTTTCGCCACCAAGGTAGAAAGGAATCCATGAGAAGCAATGTGAAGATTAAGCTTACAGAATTCCTCATGGAGAAGTGGTTGGCCCTGCTGCAACATAAGATTGTTGCAATAGGACTTATGACTTAGCGCATCAGCCATGATATTCCCCTTGCCTGGGGTGTAGGTAATCCCTAAGTCATAATCTGACATCAACTCCAGCCAACGTCTTTGCCTAATGTTCAAATCTGGTTGGGTGAAGATATACTTGAGACTCTGGTGGTAGGTGTAAATCTCACAACGTTTACCAAGAAGGTAATGTCGCCAAGTCTTAAGTGCATAGACTACGGCTGCAAGCTCTAGATCATGTGTTGGATAATTCTCGTCATGTGGATGCAACTGTCGAGATGCATAGGCAATCACATGGCGATCTTGCATAAGAATGCAACCTAGTCCCTGTCGTGAGGCGTCGCAGTGGATAACAAAGTCTTTAGTGAAATCCAGTGGCATAAGTATGGGAGCAGAAGTCAGGCGTCTTTTCAGTTCCTGAAAAATGTGCGCACACTGTGGGGACCACTCAAACTTTTTATCTTTCTTGAGAAGTTCGGTGAGAGGTTTGGCCACTTTGGAGAAGTTCTCAACGAAGCGGTGACAATAACTGGCTAGACCAAGGAAACTCCTCACTTGCTTAACCGTTTCAGGCGGAATCCAATCAAGAATGGCCTGAACTCTCTCGGGATTGACAGCAATGCCCTTACCAAAGATCACGTGGCCTAGGTAGGTCACTTCTGGCAACCAAAATTCGCACTTGGAGAACTTGGCATAAAGGCGGTGCTCTCTGAGTTTCTCTAACACAAATCTAAGATGTTCGGGATGCTCTTTCTCGTTCTTCGAGTAAATAAGAATATCATCGAGATAAACCACGGCAAACTTATATAAGTACTCCATGAAGATCGAGTTCATCAAGCGAGAGAAGGTAGCTGGAGCATTGGTTTGACCAAAAGACATGACGGTGTACTCGTATTGACCATAACGAGTGACAAAAGCCGTCTTAGGAATGTCCCCATTTCTGATCTTGATTTGGTGGTAGCCTAACCTCAAATCCATCTTGGAAAAGACTGAGGATCCAGCGAGCTGATCATACAGGTCGTTGATCCTGGGGAGCGGATACTTGTTCTTTATCGTGACCAAATTAACGGGACGATAATCTACAACCATCCGGTCTGTACCATCCTTCTTCTTGACGAAGAGAACGGGGCAAGCCCAGGGAGAAGAACTAGGACGGATGAAACCCTTTTGCAAGGATTCATCGAGTTGTTTCTTAAGCTCAGCTAGTTCTAAGGGTGCCATCTTGTAAGGTCTCCTAGAGATTGGAGCGGTTCCTGGGATAAGATCTATGACAAACTCTACATCTCTGTCAGGTGGAATACCTGGTAGTTCCTCTGGAAATACATCCGGAAAGTCACAGACTACCGGGATATCTTCAAGGTCTGGAAGAGGGTTGGCATTAAGAGAATAGAGCTGACGCTTTGCAACTCTAGTGGAGACGGTGACTATCTTGCCAGATGGGTGTGTAAGCTGAACAAACCTAGTGTAACAATCAATCTTGGCATAATGAGCTTTCATCCAGTGCATACCCAAGATGATGTTAATATACGTAGACTTGAGGGCTATAAGTGATGCAAGGAATACAAGTCTGTCAACAAGGATTTCATTACCATGGCTTATTCTGGTGGTTTGCCATCTAGACCCTGGAGTTTGGATTTCAAGTGGAGTTGGCATATCACAAAATGACATGTCGTGCAAACGAGCATAGCCTTCAGAGATGAAGGAGTGAGATGCTCCGGTATCGAACAGAACCGAAGCTGGATGACATTTGACAAGGAGTGTCACTACACCATGACAAAAACTTTGGGGTCACTAGATCTGCCGGGAAAACTAGCCAATGGAGGCAGAGAAACTGCCGGGAACGAATTTTGCCGGCACTTACGAACTGCCCTAGAAAGTCTCGTTGGGAAAAACAATTGTCGGCAGATAGGAGAATGCCCGACAGTTTCTCTAACCTGCATGTTCAAACCTTTGCCGGCAGATAGGACCATTCCTGGCATATAGTTTTTTCCTGGTAGTCTCACAATCCAGAGCAGATAGAAGTATTGCCGGCAGTTATTCTGCCCTTAATTGTATAGTTTGTTTGCACACAAATCCCCTTCCAATTCATTTGTCTTCACTTCATTTTGTGCCAACAAGTATAGTACATATGTAACAACACGCACGCATAGTAATTAAAGTTGCATCAATTAGACATAATATATGTATCTCAACAATCCATGATGTATACAAGCATATATAGGTTCACAAGTACAGTATTACAACACAACGATCCTTCATGTATGCCCATGCACACATAGGCATACATTTGTAGGTTATTGCACCATAGACAAAAGCGCCAAATATAACATCTTGTTTCAGTTAATAGAAATAGAACACAGAGAAACAGAACCCAACAGAACATCCTTTTAGCTCACAAAACACACCTCTTCAAATTTGTGGATGCAAAAGAATTATACCGATGACCTGTAAAAAAAGAAGCGGCCAATTAGATCAGCTCGGAAGAACACATGTTCCACAAATCCATTTGGACAACTACTTGCAAGAAAGAGGAGGTCCGAATTCCACAAGGGTCAAAATAAAAGCAGAGCAAGTTCCCTATGACTTAGTGGTGCCACTTATCTCACGACTAACATTACTGCCAAAAAATAAAAGGGTCAAAATAAAACAGAGATAATGTTGAAATCGCAGCAAGATGGATGACCATTAACTGCAACTTCATCTTTAGCTTCAATTCGTACACCCAACAAAAAACCACAGAGGGCCTGTTTGGAATGATTTATGATATCTCTAGGTAATGAGTTTGAACTAGCACTAATTAGAGCACACAGGAATTGATCAACACAAGGACGGATATGAAAGATAAATATTAGAAGAATAATAGCCAGCGTCATGTTTTAGGCGTACTCTTGTTGATCAACGTAATCAGCGAGGTTGTTCTTGTTGAAGCCACGCTAAAATATAACCGGAATTACATATGCCAGGAAGCTGGGCATGAATATGTTAATTAGATATGGCAATCAAACAAACAAGTATTTACCGCTAGGCGCATATCTTCTTTTCTTTTCATTTTTCAGTCCGTCCTATACTATTTTTTAGGTATGATAGCAGGGGTGTTTGACATATGGTACATTCTGGAATGATTCCCTGGCCGAGCACATATGTCAAACACCCCTGCTATCATACCTAAAACACGTCTCTGATGATATCACTATGGCTAGCTGAGAACCAAAAATCAGAGCAAAAGAGGCAATTACAAACGTAACTGAAAACTCATGTAGGACTGAAGGCTTATTGGGTTATTTATGCAGCTATTAGGAAATAAGGTACTATAAAGCCTATCTCTCAGGATAAATTAAATTATACAAAATGAGATGTTTGTGTGAATCTTACTAGTTCTCAACATAATTATAACTAAAAAAAGGAGTTGCAGATGGCAAAAATCAGCACCAAATCAGGATCTGCTTTTGCCAAGATAGAAATTCAGTGGATGTAAACTTCCCAAATAATTACTGTATTTAGCAATGTGGCATAGGACAACGATTTAGTAAAGTACCTGGCCTTATCTAATTCTGCACTAAGCTAACATAGACAGCATCCCCATTAAGGCTATATGCGGGCAGAGCAGGGCCACTAACCATCGATCTTGACCAGTACGTGGCTGGCGCTGGTGTATCCTTCACCGGATAAGAAGGCACATGGAGAGACATAAGAGGGTCAGGGGTTCAGCTTGAGCCTCTTACCTATCAGATCCAGTTAGACTCATAGCCAAATTTAATAAATCAACACAACAACAAAAACCTGCATGTCACAACACAATAAAAAAAGTATGAACAGAGCTCAAGGGCGGCCTGTAGCTGCGACTCACTCTGAGGATGTTGCTATTGGTTTGACAAAAACTCAAACACCTGGTGCGCAAGAATAACAAACAATATCAACAAACCACAACCAGTGCCAAATCTTTTTAATTGATTTTTTGATGTGTTGAGACGGGATTCCCTTTAGTAAGAAGCATCACATATGGAGCACTTTGATGTAGAACACAAGTGAAATCAAGTTAATGAATAACTTACTTCACTTGGACCTTCTCCTTTGACACAAGACGTCGTGCTACTATGCGATGTGAAGCAGAGGCGGCAATGGCGAAGGGAATGGGGAGGTTTCGTGGTGGGGGATTGGGACAGCGACATGGGTGGTGAGGGGGCTGAGGCAGCGTCGTGCTCGAGGAATGGGGCGGCGGTTCTGGGTGGGGGCATGGTTGCAAAGTGGATCGATGGGGACGGGCGGCGGCGTGGATTGCTGGTGTAGGTCATCACCGATGGGGACTGGGTGGCAGCGTGAGACGTCAGAAGCGTGGGTGTAGGTCGTCGCCGATGGGGACTGGGTGGCGGCATGGGTCGGAGGGCGCGCGGGTGCCGGCCGTCGAGGGGACTAGGTGGCGGCGTGGGTCAAGGACTCGGGGTGCGGGAGGGGCGGCATGGGTTAGGGGTGCAGGGAGGCGGCATGCTTGATGAAGAGGGTGGGGGTGGCAGCGCTTTGCCGGCCGATCTGGACGGGCCAGGTCGACGACGGTGTTGCCAGGGTGGGCGGAACATTGCGGCGGCTGGGGGAAAAAGGAACGAGAAGGGGGAAGAAGGAGCGACAAGGGGAAAGAAATTAAGGCCGCGGGTGGGCTTTCCAGCGACTTCTACCGTTTCGCACCTATTGGGCCCAAAATTTTTGGCCCCATCAACGTGGTTCCCGGCAGTGCACTTGACCCCATTGGGATTCGAGGGCAATTAGGCTGACCCTAAAGATGCCGCCAGATGATCTGCCCTTCTTCCTTTCTCATTCTCAGCAGTTACAGTGACATGTACAGTTTTGCCCGGCAGACAAAACTTTCCCGGCAGTTAATTGCCCCAAATTGTTGATTTTTCCCGGCAGTTAATTGCCCTTAAACTTGTGTCGTGGTGTAGTGTGTGCCACGAACGACATCTGGATTATCATGAGCGTCTTTAGTTGAGACGTGATGCACACATCCACGTTCAGTGGGAGCTGACTTGACACTAATCATCTTGCGTGATGGCTTACCACGGCCAACAGACTCCTCACGCTGGGGTGGAGCATAGTTGGTTTGAGAGCAGTCACGTGCATAGTGTCCTGGCTCTCCGCATGTGAAGCAAGTCCCTGAGGTAGGACGTGGACCCGCATTGACAAGCGGTCTACCGATAGGCCTAGGTGGAGCATACGGTTGAACTGGGTGAGGCACCACATAAGAAGGCCTTGGTGTATAACCGGGTGGAAGAGCGGAGTTCGGAACCCAAATCCGGCGCTTCTGCGAAGTAGAACCGGAAGAAGAACCCAAATCACGGGTGTGCTTTCGAGACTCCTCGTAAGTAAGTTGAGTTGTTTCTGCGTTAATGGCCTTGTTCACAAGAGCCTGGAATGTATTGCAATGATGTAAGTGGAGATCACGACGCAACTTGGGGTTGAGACCATTCCGGAACCTAGCCTGCTTCTTGGCGTCCGTGGACACCTCTTCTGTAGCATAGCGGGCAAGGTTCTCAAACTCTCTACTGTAAGCATCAACAGCCATCTTATCCTGAGTGAAACTACAGAACTCTTCTCTCTTGCGGTCCATGAGAGCCTGAGGAATGTGATGCTCGCGAAAAGCCTCGGTGAAATCTCTCCAGGTGGTTATCTGGCCAGCTGGAAGCATAGCCTCATAGTTCTGCCACCAAATACTAGCAGGACCTTCCAGATGATAAGCAGCATAGGTGACCTTGTCACTTTCAGCTACGTTCGCAGAACACAGCTTGTGTGTGATACTATGGAGCCAGTCATCTGCATCGAGTGGTTCAATGGAATGATGGAAGGTAGGTGGTTTCAGACCAATGAAATCATAGATGGACGCTGACTCTTTGCACTGATGGGAGGTGTTCTCCTCAATACGTGCTAACAAGCGGTTAGACTCTCGCTTGTTCTTCTCCGTATCTAACATGAACTCCGCCAACGAAGGCTGGTCGGGAGGATCCTCATCCCTACCATCTTCGTGGTTCCGGCTACGAGCAACATAACTTCGGTTAACTTACGACATCCTGAAGAACCAACCAAGGAAACAAGGATGGATTCAGCATCATCATAAGGATGTAGAATATAGTACGAGGAAAAATACTATCTCTTGAACTCCTAGGAAAATTCCGGCAGCATAACGACAGTAAAATGCTCGAAATGAGACATTCTGCAAAAGAGGGGTAGCACCATACTCAACATCCTCACTCAAGGTTCTGGGATATTACTAAACAGACTACACCGGAAGTACTCGAAAACTGGAATATGACTCTGATCAACCAATCCTAAGAGACTATGGAGTAGTAACACATGATCCTGATAGACGGAAGAGAAAGCCTAGTTCCTTAACACCGTAGGAAGGATAGGATGACTTAGATCAGAAGGGCATGAGGTATAAGGAGTAAAAGAGCCTTATGTTCCCTTCCACAATCAATTCCCCTATAGAGCTAAATAATTTCTAGACCCAACTTCGACCAGGTTGGCTTGGTAATCCTACAGGCAGTCAGGCTCTGATACCAAAGCTGTCGGGACCCCGATTCTAAGTCACACCGATCTAGCATGTAACACCTCATATCACTTTGCGGCCTCACGCACGGTATCCCCACGGGTGTCACCTTACCATGGCCCAGGACCGTTTTCGCCTTTTGGCTCATGTAAAGGATAGTGTCGCTAGCATCCATATGACAGAGAACCTGGTCCGACATGGCTAGTTGTGAACCCAAAGCGTCACAGACCTATGGAGACAGGCATACATGAATCACATCGAGCATGTCGGTCAACAACGTATGAATCCGGGCTATAGCACTAGGCTAACAGGACTCCGGAAGTCACCGCGTGACATTTCCCCGAAAGGACAAACATAGGAACGAAGTGGAACACATGTCGGCCGGTCAAGTGTTCTGAGCAGTAGTGCTGGGCTAGCAGGACTCCGGTGAACCGGGCTGTAGCGGACTACTATGGCTCAAGGAAGCACTAGACTACATTTCCCCATAAGAGAGGCTGCCAAGGATAAACAACTAGATTGTCAGATCCCACGCATAGCAATACACGTCACACATACGCATAACATGCAAGTATCTCCTGTACAACATGGCATCACAACATAACGCAAACTCATATAGATAAAGGCTCAGAAGAGCCACATAGCATTAATACAAACAGGGGTCGCATGACCCATCATTAAGAGCATACAAACAACGGAAGCATTACATGTCTGAGTACAGACAACTACAAAAGAAAAAGCCCGAGAAGCCTGACTATCTACAAGTCCCTCCAAGGTACAAGATCATAGTTGAGGTAACAAGCTACTCGTCGAAGTCCAAGCGGTACTACTAGTGAGACAGATGTCTCACCTGCAAAACATAAATAAAGCAAACGTGAGTACAAAGGTACTCAGCAAGACTTACATCAGACCCTATCATACATGCATTGTATCAAGAAGGTAATGTGGGGTTTAGTTGCAGCAAGCCAGCTTTGACTCAGTGGCTATCCTGTTCTACAACAACGAGAAACTTCTTTGAGGTGAGGCAGCGCACACGAGTCCACTAAGCACCACATCAATACACTACTATGGATTCATCCCCGTCTCTCTCCTACGAGAAGGCCATCCATAGCACTCACACTTGTCTTGAGCATTTTAGAGTATCCACTTTAAGTTGTCTATGTACCACGTAAGCATCCAAGAAGTCCATAACCGAGGACACGGCTATTCGAATAGATCACGATAACCCTGCAGGGCTGTACTTCTTCACACACGCCCTCACCACTTATCACCATATACACGTCATGTATCTCGGCAACCTTCAAGCGGAAGCCTGGCGAGGGTGTCGGCCACGACCTGACTAACCACACTAGACTCTAGTCCAGGTTTATCACCTATTCGGGTTCCATCCGCAAGGAGATCCGGCCGGGGTTTCGCTCACGGCCCCAAACGATGTGTACAGGGTTCCCGAGCCCACCATCCGGGTGCCACTCGGTACACCGGGCCACGTGTGCCTAGTCTGTCCCAAGTCCACCCTGTCGGGTGCCACTCAGTAGAAAAATAGCACTACCGACAAACACCAGAAACTATTTGCAACTCCTGGACAGAGATCAAGGCGGTTTATAAGTCGAGAGAGCTTGGAGCGCCCGGAGCCCAATGTGTGGTAGTAGCTAGTCATTGGACAACTTACACAGAACTCAGTTCTTAAGGACGATCCCAATGAGACAACCCACCATGTACTCCTACATGGCCTCTCACCGCTACCTTTACCAAATCGTGTTCACACGCTTAACTCTTAGCACCGGATCATATCGTAACTCTCCAATTCATTCCCGATGAATCAGACCTGACATAGTCTAAGCAATAGCTGGCAAAGCATGGTAGGAACACAACATGGCTCAATCAACTCCTAGACATGCTAGTGGGTTTTAACTATTTATTGTGGCAATGATAGGTCATGCAGAGGAATGGGTTCAACTACCGCAGCATAAAGTAGCAGTTGAATCATTGTTGTCCTAATGCAATAAATAAGAGCAAGAGCAAGAGAGTAGGATTGTATCGGAATGAACAAGGGGGTTTGCTTGCCTGGTAGATCAACAGGGGGGGCACTGCTCCTCAGACAGGTACTCTCGAACACTCTCTGGAGCAGGACCTATCGAGAAGGAATGGTGTCGGCCATCAAACACAAGCATATGCAACAATATGATGCATGAACATGGCATGAGTATGTGATGTTGTTTGAGTTAATGCATCTAGCATTTATTTGGTTGAAGTCCATTTGAACCAAGGGTTCAAAGGAAACTCCAAATTAAGCTCTTAAATATGCCATTTATATGTTTTCATATATACAGCATGTATAGGTTGGTTTGTCATGCATGTAGATGGTACAGATGGATAGATTGAATTTTTCTGATCATTTTCCATATATAAATTATTTCAATCTGAGCTATGGTAGAATTTCTATGAATTTTTGAAGTTTATAACAATTTCTGGAATTTCCTGATTTATTTAAAACCAGAAAATGATGTATTGCATCAGCTTGAGGTCAGCACTGCGTCAGCAGTCAACCGGGTCAAACCTGACATGTGGGGGCCACACGTTAGTGTCATAGTTAGTTTAATCGAGGGGTTATTTCTAATCTAATTTAGATTAGTGGTGCTGGGGCCCACTGGTCAGTTGCTCAGGGGTTTAGTTAGAGGGTGATTAGCCTTAAGCTAACCACCTGACCCATGGGGCCCACCTGACGGCCGGTGTGGTCAAAGGGGTCAAATCCCACCGGTGTTTAGCCGCCGGCGAGGCCGAACACGACGGAGGGGCTCGCGATCGTCGCTCCGGCGGCCAAAAGTGCGGCGGAGACCACAGGCGAGGAGTTGGAGCTCGTCCGCGTCGGATGGAGCAAGCAGGAGGGCGCGGGGTGGCCGGAGTTTGTCGGAGCGGGGCTCGCGGCGGCGGCCGGAGATTGGGCGTCGAACGAGTCGACGGTGCAGAGCATGGCAGGAGCCGCGGTTAGGCGCGTCGGACTCGTGGGGGTGCAGGAGTGCGTTAGGCACCAGTGGTGACCAAAAGGTCACCGGAGTGACGCCAGCGTCGAGCTCGTGCAGCGGAGCGGCTCGGCTCTGGTAGAGGAGGCGGCTAGAGGAAGCGTACGAGCGCGGGGAGCAAGGGAGAAGATGGCGGAGCTCACAGGGAGTCGGATGGGCGACTCGCTTGGCTCGGGGAAGCGTCGGAGCAAGTGGGCGGCGAAGGGGATCTCCGGCGGACCGAGGTTGAAGAAGAGGTCGGGGGAGCCGCTGCAGGGCGCGTCCGCTCGCGTGGCTTGGCGGAGAGGTTGCGGACGAGGTGGCGGAGCTTTTGGACATAGCAGCGAGGCGAGGGGAGCACGGTGGACACGGCAAAAGCGAGCGGTGGCGACGGAGCCGTTCGGGGAGGAGCGGGGTTGAGAGAGAGAGAGGTCCAAGGGAGGAGGGAGAGCGAGGGAGAGGAGGAGAGGGTCGAGGGGTTTTCAGGGGGGTGCGTGTCGCCCTCGGATGCCTCCAGCGGCGAGCAGGGAAGTAGGAGGTGGCCGGCGTGTGCTCGCGCGTGGCGGCCACGCGCGCGTCCTCCTGGTGGGAGGAAGACGACAGAGGAGGAGGCGAGCTGGGCCAGCTGGGCCGCACAGCTGGGCCAGTTGTGTGCAGTGCCAGGCCAGCAAGTGGCCCAGGTAAGTCCAGGTAGTTCCTCTTTTTTTCTCTATTTTGTTTTTGTTTTCTATTTTCTGACATTTGTTTTGATTTAATAAAAATACCAAATCATTTTATTTAATTCTGTCAAATTTGCAGGGACCTAAGGAATTAATCCAAAGCCCCTCACCAAAATTCAGAAATATTGGCAATATTTTGTATATAAAAAATATTTATCCAACACAAATAAATACTGGATTAATTCCAAATGCCCAAAATAAATACTTATGAGCTCTTTAAAATATTGGTTTGATTTTTATCTCTGTCCAATATTTTCAGAGAGCAACATGAGCATTTTCTTGGACCCTTTTGGAGCAATTTTTACTTGGGTCATTTTCAGAAATGATTCTGAGGGTTTCACAAATCCCCATTTCAAATGTAAATGGAATTTAAACATGACGCAAACATGAAGGGCTAGCCTAGGTCATACCAGAACTAGGGATGTGACAAACAATGATTTCCTTAGCACTCCGATTGCTCCTCTTACTGATACTGAATCTTGTGAAATCAATACTGCTTTATTGAATCTTTTCATGAAAGATCAATTCGCCGGCCTTCCTAGTGAAGATGTCGCTACCCATCTAAATAGCTTCGTTGATTTGTGTGATATGCAAAAGAAGAAAGATGTGGATAATGATATTGTTAAATTGAAGCTATTTCCTTTTTCGCTTAGAGATCGTGCTAAAGCTTGGTTTTCTTCTTTGCCTAAAAATAGTATTGATTCTTGGAATATGTGCAAAGATGCTTTTATCTCTAAGTATTTTCCTCCCGCTAAGATCATCTCTCTTAGAAACGACATTATGAATTTTAAGCAACTTGATCATGAACATGTTGCACAAGCTTGGGAGAGGATGAAATTAATGATACATAATTGCCCAACACATGGTTTGAATTTGTGGATGATTATACAAAATTTTATGCTGGATTGAATTTTGCTTCTAGAAATCTTTTAGATTCGGCCGCGGGAGGCACTTTTATGGAAATCACTTTAGGAGAAGCTACTAAAGTCCTAGATAATATTATGGTTAATCATTCCCAATGGCACACCGAAAGATCCACTAATAAAAAATTGCATGCGATAGAAGAAATTAATGTTTTGAGTGGAAAGATGGATGACCTTATGAAATTATTTGCTAATAAAAGTGTTTCTTCTGATCCTAATGATATGCCTTTGTCTACTTTGATTGAGAATAATAATGAAACTATGGATGTGAATTTTGTTGGTAGGAATAATTTTGGTAACAACGTGTATAGAGGAAACTTTAATCCTAGACTGTATCCTAGTAATTCCTGTAATAATTATGGTAATCCCTACAACAATTCTTATGGAAATTGTAATAAGTTACCTTCTGAATTTGAGACTAGTGTTAAATAATTTATGAATTCGCAATAGAATTTCAATGCTTTGCTTGAAGAAAAGTTGCCTAAGATTGATGAATTGGCTAGGAACATTGATAGGATTTCTCTTGATGTTGATTCTTTTAAACTTAGATCTATTCCACCTAAGCATGATATCAATGAGTCTCTCAAAGCCATGAGAATTTCCATTGATGAGTGCAAAGAAAGAACCGCTAGGATGCGTGCTAAGAAAGATTGCTTTGTGAAAGTGTGTTCTTCTAATTTCTATGAAAATAAAGATGAAGATCTAAAAGTTATTGATGTGTCTCCTATTAAATCTTTGTTTTGCAATATGAATCTTGATAATGATGGGACTGAATATGATCCACCTTTACCTAGAAGGTGTTCCAAAAATTCGGAGTTTTTAGATCTTGATGCTAAAATTGATAAAAGTGGGAACGAAGAGATCAAAACTCTAGATATTAATGAACCCGCTATTTTGGATTTCAAGGAATTTAATTATGATAATTGCTCTTCGATAGATTGTATTTCCTTTTTGCAATCCGTGCTAAATTCTCCACATGCTTATAGTCAAAATAAATCCTTTACCAAACATATCATTGATGCATTGATGCAATCTTATGAAGAAAAACTTGAGTTGGAAGTTTCTATCCCTAGAAAACTTTATGATGAGTGGGAACCTACTATTAAAATTAATATTAAAGATCATGAATTCTATGCTTTGTGTGATTTGGGTGCTAGTGTTTCCACGATTCCAAAAACTTTATGTGATTTGCTAGGTTTCCGTGAATTTGATGATTGCTCTTTAAACTTGCACCTTGCGGATTCCACTATTAAGAAACCTATGGGAAGAATTAATGATGCTCTTATTGTTGCAAATAGTAACTATGTGCCCGTAGATTTTATTGTCCTTGATATAGATTGCAATCCTTCATGTCTTATTATTCTTGGTAGACCTTTCCTTAGAACGATTGGTGCAATTATTGATATGAAGGAAGGGAATATTAGATTCCAATTTCCGTTAAGGAAGGGCATGGAACACTTACCTAGAAAGAAAATTAAATTACCTTGTGTATATATTATGAGAGCCACTTATGGATTGCCTACCAAAGATGGCAATACCCAGATCTATCCTTGCTATTATGCCTAGCTGGGGGCGTTAAACGATAGCTCTTGTTGGGAGGCAACCCAATTTTATTTTTTGTTTTCTACTTTTTGCTTCTGTTTAGGAATAAATCTCTGATCTAGCCTCTGGTTAGATATGTTTTTATGTTTTAGTTAGTGTTTGTGTCAAGTTTAACCTATAGGATCTTCTTGGATGATAGTTATTTGATCTTGCTGAAAATTCCAGAAACTTTATGTTCATGAAAATAATTGTTAAAAATCACCAGAACATGACAAAATATTGATTCCAATTGCTGCTGATCAATAAGCAAATTATCTAGATCGTCCTATTTTGGTTGAATTTGTGGAGTTCCAGAAGTTTGTGTTAGTTACAGATTACTACAGACTGTGTTGTTTTTGACATATTCTGTTTTTCGTGTGTTGTTTGCTTATTTTGATGCATCTATGGCTAGTAAAATAGTTTATAAACCATAGAGAAGTTGGAATACAGTAGGTTTAACACCAATATAAATAAAGAATGAGTTCATTACAGTACCTTGAAGTGGTGTTTTGTTTTCTTTCGCTAACGGAGCTCACGAGATTTTCTACTGAGTTTTGTGTTGTGAAGTTTTCATGTTTTGGGTGAAAGATTTGATGGATTATGGAACAAGGAGTGGCAACAGACTAAGCTTGGGGATGCCCATGGCACCCCAAGATAACCTAAGGACACCTAAAAGCCAAAGATTGGGGATGCCCCGGAAGGCATCCCCTCTTTCGTCTACTTCCATCGGTAACTTTACTTGGAGCTATATTTTTATTCACCACATGATATGTGTTTTGCTTGGAGCGTCTTGTATGATTTGAGTCTTTGCTTTTTAGTTTACCACAATCATAATTTCTGTACACACCTTTTGATGAGAGACACACATGATTCAGAATTTATTAGAATACTCCATGTGCTTCACTTATATCTTTTGAGCTATATAGTTTTTGCTCTAGTGCTTCACTTATATCTTTTAGAGCATGGCGGTGGTTTTGTTTTATAGAAACTATTATTCTGTCATGCTTCACTTATATTATTTTGAGAGTCTTAAACAGCATGGTAATTTGCTTAAATTTGGGAATTAATCCTAATTTATTAGGAATTCAAGATTAGTAAAAAAACTTTCTTATGAGTGTGCTGAATGCTAAGAGAAATTTGATGCTTGATGATTGTTTTGAGATATGGAGGTAGTGATATTAAAGTTGTGCTAGTTGAGTAGGAATTTGAGAAATACTTGTGTTCAAGTTTGCAAGTCCCGTAGCATGCACGTATGGTAAACGTTATGTAACAAATTTGAAACATGAGGTGTTCTTTGATTGTCCTCCTTATGAGTGGCGGTCGGGGACGAGCGATGGTCTTTTGCTACCAATCTATCCCCCTAGGAGCACGCGCATAGTGCTTGGTTTTTGATGACTTGTAGATTTTTGCAATAAGTATGTGAGTTCTTTATGACTAATGTTGAGTCCATGGATTATACGCACTCTTACCCTTCCATCATTGCTAGCCTCTTCGGTACCGTGCATTACCCTTTCTCACATTGAGAGTTGGTGCAAACTTCGCCGGTGCATCCAAACCCCGTGATATGATACGCTCTTTCACACATAAACCTCCTTATATCTTCCTCAAAACAACCACCATACCTACCTATTATGGCATTTCCATAGCCATTCCGAGATATATTGCCATGCAACTTTCCACCGTTCCGTTTTTCATGACACATTCATCATTGTCATATTGCTTTGCATGATCATGTAGTTGACATCGTAGTTGTGGCAAACCCACCATTCATAATTTTTCATACATGTCACTCTTGATTCATTGTTATCCCGGTATACCGCCGGAGGCATTCATATAGAGTCATACTTTGTAATAGTATCGAGTTGTAATCATTGATTTTTAATAAATAGAAGTGTGATGATCATCATTCATAGAGCATTGTCCTAAAAAAGAGAAGGCCCAAAAATATATATAAAGGGACAATGCTACTATCCTTTTTCCACACTTGTGCTTCAAAGTAGCACCATGATCTTCATGATAGAGAGTCTCTTGTTTTGTCACTTTCATATACTAGTGGGAATTTTTTATTATAGAACTTGGCTTGTATATTCCAACAATGGGCTTCCTCAAATGCCCTAGGTCTTCGTGAGCAAGCAAGTTGGATTCACACCCACTTAGTTTCTTTTGTTGAGCTTTCATGCATTTTTAGCTCTAGTGCATCTGTTGCATGGAAATCCCTACTCCTTGCATTAACATCAATCGATGGGTGAGAGAGTCCTGGATTAGGGGGTCCTCGGACAGCCAGACTATATCCTTTGGCCCGACTATTGGACTATGAAGATACAAGATTGAAGACTTCTTCCCGTGTCCAGATGGGACTCTCCTTGGTGTGGAAGGCAAGCTTGGAGATACGGATATGTAGATCTCCTCCCTTGTAACCGACTCTGTGTAACCCTAGCCCCCTCCGGGGTCTATATAAACCGGAGGGTTTAGTCCATAGGACAACAACAATCATACCATAGGCTAGCTTCTAGGGTTTAGCCTCTATGATCTCGCGGTAGATCAACTCTTGTAATACTCATATCATCAAGATCAATCAAGCAGGAAGTAGGGTATTACCTCCATCGAGAGGTCCTGAACCTGGGTAAACATTGTGTCCCCCGCCTCCTGTTACCATCTGCCTTAGACGCACAGTCCGGGACCCCCTACCCGAGATCCGCCGGTTTCGACACCGACATTGGTGCTTTCATTGAGAGTTCCACTAAGCTGTCACCGTAAGGCTTGATGGCTCCTTCGATCATCGGCAACGATGCGGTCTAGGGTGAGGTTTGCCTCCCCGGAAAGATCTTCGTGTTCGGCGGCTTCGTAATGCGGGCTAACTCGCTTGGCCATCTGGAGCAGATCGATAGCTACGCCCCTGGCCATCAGGTTAGGTTTGGAAACTTGCACTATACTGCCGGCATCCGCGGAGACTTGATCTTCGAAGGATTCGAACCCATGTTGGGTGCGCCGCACAATCACGACGATCATGATGTAACTCTGCCGTCAGACGGTGTTTGGGAGATCACACCTGCATCTACTCCGGCCCTCAATCCGGAACAAATTGCGCCATCCGAGGACGGGTGGATAGAACCCACCATGGAGGCTGCACTCTCAGTGGTGATAGAGCCGAATACTGACTTCACCCCTCACGAGAGGCGTGTTGCCGAACCATTGGATTCGTCCCCGGCCACGGGCTCCAAGCCGCCTGTGTCCGTGCCTATCGAATCCGACTGGGCACCGATCATGGAGTTTACCTCCGCGGATATCTTTCAGCACTCGCCTTTTGGCGATGTGCTAAATTCATTAAGGTCTCTCTCCTTGTCAGGAGAACCTTGGATGAACTATGTCCAGCTAGAATGGGATGCGGACGACGAAGAAATTCGCTCCCCACCCACCACCCACTTAGTAGCCACTGTCGACGATTTAACCGACATGCTCGATTTTGACTCTGAAGACATCGACGACATGGACGACGATGTAGGAGAGGAACAGGAACCATCGCCCACAGGGCGCTGGACAACCACTTCATCACATGACATATACATGGTGGATACACCCAAAGAAAACAATGACGAGGAATGGAAGGATGCAGCGAAGGATAGCTCCCTCGAGAAGCAAACAAAGCGTCGGCATAGGCGCCGCTCCAAATCCCACCTTGGCAAAAACAGCGATAACAACGCAAGAGAAAATAACACCCCAGTCGACTCCAGAGGAAACGACGGCCACATTGACCCAGCGGCAGAGCAGGATGAACCAACAAATGGCGAACATAGTATGGATCCGCTGTCCGAACACAGCGATCCCGAGGATAAAGCTCATCAACCTTGCTCCGGAGAGGAAAATAGTCCGGATGAAGATGCACACATCATCCCGGAAAGGCACTTGGAACAAGAGAACCTCTGCAGAAGGCTTATTTCCATCGCGAGGAGTCTAAAGAAGCAGAAGCAAAGGCTTAAGGCCCCGCAGAATATGCTCAATACTAGATGGAACAAAGTGCTCGACAATGAAGAAAAGTATGGTGGTAGTTACCACACAAAGAGCTATCCAAAGCGAAAGCTACTGCCTGAATTTGATGATGAGGCCTTAGAGCGCACACAGCCAAAAAAATAAAACGGTTGACCGGTCGGATCAACCACCTTGTGGCAGCGATAGAGAGGCTAAGAAGGTCGCACATAAGTCAGCACATGATTCACGTGAGGACTTGCATCAGAAGACCGGCGCGACTAGATCCATCTACGAATCAAGGAAACGCACTCCAGCGCACAACCAAAACCGAACACTACAACCGTCAAAACGCTACGACACATCCAAATACAGGGGTGCCGCACACCCCCTATGTTTCACCGATGAGGTGCTGGACCACGAATTTCCAGAAGGATTCAAACCAGTAAACATAGAGGCGTACTACGGAAACACATACCCTGGGGTCTGCATTGAGGACTTTATCCTCCATATCGATATGGCTCACGGAGACGATCTCCACGCCATCAAGTGCTTGCCCCTCAATCTGAAAGGACCAGCTAGGCACTGGCTGAAAAGCCTCCCTGATAACTCAATTGGAAGTTGGGAGGAGCTTGAGGATGCTTTTCGGGATAATTTTCAGGGGACCTATGTCCGACCTCCGGATGCAGACGATTTAAGTCATGTAATTCAACAGCCGGGAGAGTCAGCCCGAAAGCTTTGGAACAGATTTCTCACTAAGAAGAATCAAATCGTCGACTGCCCGGACGCTGAAGCCTTAGCAGCTTTCAAACACAGCGTCCGAGATGAATGGCTCGCCAGACATCTCGTCCAAGAAAATCCGAGAACAATGGCAGCCGTGACAAGCCTCATGACCCGCTTTTGCGCGGGCGAAGATAGCTAGTTAGCTCGTAGTAGCACCAGCGACCCAGGAACATCCGAAGTCAGGGATGGAAATGGAAAACCACGATGCAGTAAAAGCAAGCGTCGAAATAAAGAAGACAACCCAGATAACACGGCGGTAAACGTCGGATTCAGGGGCTCTCAACCGGGTCAGCGGAAAAAGCCTTTCAAAGGCAGCAGAGATGGACCGTCCAGCCTAAACAAAATTCTATACAAACTATGTCAGATTCATGGCACCCCCGATAAACCAACAAATCACACCCATAGAGAATGCTGGGTCTTCAGGCAGGTCGGTAAGCTAAACGCCGAACACAAGGGGAGGGAGACACCAAGTGAAGACGAGGACGAGCCTCGCCAGCAAAGCACTGGGGGACAGAAAAAATTCCCACCAGAGGTCAAAATAGTGAACATGATCCACGTGACGAAGAGGAGAAGCAAACGTGCACTCCGAGACACACGCGCCATAGAGCCCGTCACCCCTAAGTTCAACCCCTGGTTGGCCTGCCCGATCACTTTTGATCGCAGGGATCACCTGACAAGCAACCGACACGAAGGATTGGCTGCCTTGATGTTAGACCCAATAATAAACGGATACCATCTCACACAAGTCCTTATGGACGGCGGCAGTAGTCTTAATCTGATATATCAGGACACAGTCTGCAAACTGGGGACAGACCCGACAAAAATCAGCCACAGTAATACTACCTTCAAGGGAGTAATATCAGGCCCAGAGGCCCGCTGCACGGGCTCGCTAATACTAGAGGTTGTATTCGGTTCTCCCGACAACTTCCAAAGCGAAAAGTTAACTTTCAACATCGCTCCATTCCGAAGTGGCTATCAAGCACTACTCGGAAGAGCAGCTTTTGCTCGTTTTAATGCAGTACTGCATTACGCTTCTCTCAAGCTTAAGATGCCCGGTCCATGCGGCATCATCACAATTAGCGGAAATATTGAACGTTCCTTACGCGCGGAAGAATGTGCGACGGGTTTAACAGCTGAACACTAAACGGCCCCTCCAACCAGAATAGATGATCGGTCGTCAAGACCGCGGACACGACTAGACGAGTCTGGCGCATTAGTAGCTATAACAGCTTAGATAAACCCGAGATAGGTTTGATGGTTATACCCCCATAGACCGTATCAGGGGCTTCCCGCGTGTAAACAGGGCTAGTTCGGCTCAACTTTACTTATCTTAAATTTTAATGGTTTATTGAGAATAACCAATTTTTCGCACGACAACTTTCATCTAAGTTCTTCTCTTTTACAGATGACAATCGTGCTACACCCTTCCAGGATACGGCACAACGGAGACACAGGCACAGACATGCAGCAGGGAGCCGCCCAAAGGTTTCTTTTTAGATTAAGACCCTGTGTAAACCTTTTTTACTGTCTCTTGTTGTTCACATCCTCCGGATACTCCGTACAACCGAGAAGGATGCTGACGTTATTGGAATTTCGCCACGTCAGAACATTGCACGTACCTGGACACTCGGGGTTCATTATCAAGGGCATTGCTCAGCCTGGCATATGTTATAAACACCGAATACCTTAGGGAGTGTTCGGCGTCGCGAGTTTGGCCTTATATGCATCAGCTCTGAATCATGTCTTTGGTCAAATGTTGGGTTTGCCCGGCTCCCATGTTTTGCTACCTTACGTTCCGCTCTATCGGCTAAGGTGGCACCGGGAGAACTACTGCGATTGTGCCCTGGTTAATCTGGATGAGCACCTAAGTAGAGAAAGCCGAAAACTGACTGTCATGATAAAGCGCGAGACTGGTCAACCACTCGATGACTTAGCTGAATCTTCGGGATTCCTTCGCATTAACGAAGGGCCGTTTCCCGGTCATGTATGTACGCGCCCCGTATTCGGGCGAGCGCGGAGGTACCAGGGGCTATATAGTAGTCCCACCGTCGAACTCCTATGGCTAAGTGAAAGTGTTAAAGAAATATAGTCTGATTGCCTCGTTCGCTGCGCTATCACCTCCTTAATTGACCAAGACGTTGGATCAAGTGTGAATACGAGTTTTTTGCGAACACCCCCGCTTTATATGCGTGGGGGTTGAAGCCGACGACTGCAAACTTTCAGGTTATATACATATATACATAAACGGCCACACAGGAGGCATCATAATACTTTCAGGCAAAAGTATAAACGCAGCCTTTATAATTCAATAAACATTATTCTTACAATGGGAATACGTGTCACTAGAACATAATATTCTTTGAGCACTGAGCCTCTATTAAACGAGCGCCTTCAAGGACTTCTTCAAAGTAGTGCTCAGCAGATACTCGGCCCATGGCCAAACTCTGGGTTGCAATAGCGGTGGCCTCCATCTCTCGCCAGTATGTCTTGACACAGGCAAGAGCCATCCACGCACCCTCTATGCACGTCGACCTCTTCATAGCGTCGATGCGCGACACAGCACCAAGGAATTGTTGCACTAAACTAAAATAACTATTTGGCCTTAGCCCTTCCGTCCATAGATGATCCACAACAGACCTCATGGCAAGCTCGGACAACCTATGGAGCTCGGGCCACTCGGCCATTCTCTCATTCAACAGCAACGGACACACTGGAACATTGAACTGTGACCAGAACAACTTTTCCACTTCATGATATTTTTTATCTTTGAAATACTCGGCCGCATCAGCAGCACTTGCTTCCAAATCCACGTATGCGTCTGCAGAACTCCACAGTTGATCAAGAGGGGCATACTTAGGATCTCTGAACTTCATCTGCAACAAAAAGGGCTTCCCAGCCACGATTTCCCTGGCTTGACGCAGCTCCTCCTTCGCCGCTCTGATTTTAGAGCGACCGTCCTTGGCCGCTACCATGGCCTTCTCCAGGTCCGTCACCTTCGCTCGATTTTCCTTTTCAAGAAGTACGTAACAATCAGCGGCATCCTTCAATTCAATAGACATCTTGGCTATTTTATCCTTACTTTGGCAATGCGCAGCCTGTTCGGCTCTCAGCTCTTCGACCGCCTTTAGAGTGGCCGCATCACTCCTCCTGGCTTGCTCCTTGGCTCGGGCAAGTTCTGCCCGAAGGGTCTCCATGGAGGCAGCCCCATCTGCAGTCACAACATATTGAAGATACTAGCATCATGCTCCTCTTACTATGTGTTGATCATCGGAGAAATCACATACCTTGTGCCTCGTCGAGCCTCTTGTTTACAAGCACGATGTCGGCATCTGCCGCATCAAGTTGCCGCTTCAGCTCGGCAAACTCACCAGTCCGGCTAGCCACCGGACCTTCAGCCACCTGCACATGAAGGCGGCATGATTATTACCTCGGACTATGATCCTCTGTTTGCTGCCGTTTTCGACAGCAACCAGAGTCGCAGGGGCTACTATCTTCATATGGCACACCTAGCGTGTGCGGTACCATAAAAAACATACACTATTTCACATACCTCAAAGTCTTTCAGCAAACTCATAAAAGCTTCATGCAACCCGCTTTCGGCGGATGAAATCCTCTCAACCACCCTACCCATTAGCGTACGATGTGCTTTTGAGATAGCCGCTTGCTCCAGAAGATCCTTCAGTGCATACGATCGCACACCGGACGGTTCCGGACTCTTTCTGTTGCTCTCCTTAGGAGCCAAATACTCCGGACTTCGGGTGGTCGAAGGATTACCCTCTGGCCTTGGCGGATCAGGAGAAACCCTCTGTGACGACACCTCAGGGTCGCCCGCCTCATGAGGCGGGGTGGCATGAGGAGGTGTTTCGCTCTCCATCATCTCCGGAAGAAGATCCCCCAAAGACGAACTCTGTCGAGAGGGGCTATGATCCGAACTACAAGATATATGCTTCGGTTATTGTCCTCAGAAGTAAAGCAGGATATTTTTACTATTAAGTACTTTTTGTTTACTTACAGCTCGGTGGAGGGATGATCCCCTTGGGGCACTGTGCGACAAGGGTACCCTCCGGGGCCGGACACTCTGGCAAAGATTTCTTCCCTTGTTTGGAAACCATTGTTTCCAAGTCTTCAGAGGTGGTCCTCTTCCTTCCTTGGGGAGAGGGAATTTCAGATTCTTCTCCCCGGTTATCCTCCTTCGCGGAGGCGCTAATTCCCCCGGTTTGGATGAATAATGAGCGAGGCCCGCTTTCAGCCTCTTTATTCCCCCCTTTATCTTCCCCTGAGTGCTCCTAATAAGGCGCGAGCTCAAGCATTCTGGCCAGTACCAGATCTGCTAAGCCTTCGGGAAGGGGGGCCGAACACTTGATCATCTTCGCCTTTTTTACCCAGTCCTGGTCAAAGAGCGACTTTTCAAAATGATGTTGTGATAAATAAAGAGACAACGTGTTTGACCGAAGGACTACTTACTTGGGTATCTGGACGATTGCAGCTCAGACCCGCATCCTCTGTGGTATCCGGACACCTTATTTGTGGTCCAAAGAACAATACATCTCTTCGAGCGTCATGCCGAGGAAGTGCTGAATAGCTCGCGGTCCTTCCGGGTTGAACTCCCACATACGGAGGGGTCGACGTTTGCAAGGCGGGACTCGACGAACTAGCACGACTTGCATTACCGTGACCAGGCTGATATCTCTCTTGAGGAGATCTTGGATGCGACTCTGCAATATCGGCACATCATTTACTGGCCCCCAGTCCAGCCCCTTGTTGATCCATGACGTCAGTTGTGGCGGGGGGCCCGAGTGAAAGGCAGGGGCAGCCACCCACTTGGTACCCCGGGGAGCTATGATATAAAACCACTCTCGTTGCCATAAACTGGACACCTCCGGGAAGGAACCCTTTGGCCATGGAACATGGGCGACTTTGCTTATTACGGCACCTCCGCACTCTGCATGTCGCCCCTCAATCATCTTCGGCTTCACATTGAAGGTCTTGAGCCATAGGCCGAAGTGTGGGGTAATGCGGAGGATGGCTTCACACACGACGATGAACGACGAAATGTGAAGAATGGAATCCGGAGCCAGATCATGGAAATCGAGCCCGTAGTAGAACATGAGCCCTCTGACAAAGGGATCTAGACTGAAACCTAGCCCTCGGAGGAAGTGGGAGACGAATACGACACTCTCGCCAGGTTCGGGAGTGGGAATGACCTGCCCTCGAGCAGGCAGCCTGTGCGAGATTTCGCCAGTCAAATACCCAGCCTCTCTTAGCTTCTTGATGTCCTCCTCTGTGACAGAGGAGGGCACCCACTGACCTTCAAGGTTGGATCCGGACATGATTGTAGGTCCGAAGCGCCTAGCCTGAGCCTTGGGTGTTGGACCTCGAGGTGGGGGAGGATTCGATTGAGCGCGACAGGAAGGAGACACGCCTAGGCCTCTTTATAAAGGGGATGAATATCAAGCGTCCTCCGCGTGGCCGTTTGGGACTTGCCTAAATCAAGGAGTCATACCAATGGGCACAATTGGGTTACCTATACCCGTATTGATGAGAATCCCGTGAAAAAAGGGACACGATCTCTGCTTCGACAGGACGTGCCAATAAAAACCGCCTCGCAACACATGCAGTGGCGGGCTCGGAAAAACGGTTTGTCATGACCAGACCACGGCAATATATCACATTATGAAAAACGGTCGGCAGATTGGATTTGTGGAAATATTATTCTCTCTACGGTGGTATGTGGAACTTGTTTTGCAGAGCCGAACACTATCCTTGTGTTCAAAATCTTCTATGGAGTATTCGGAGGAGGAACCCGCCTTGCAATGCCGAAGACAATCCGCGCGGTAGACTCATCGTCATTGAAGCATGGTTTAGGTGCTATTGAGGGACTCCTGGATTAGGGGGTCCTCGGACAGCCGGACTATATCCTTTGGCCGGACTATTGGACTATGAAGATACAAGATTGAAGACTTCTTCCCGTGTCCGGATGGGACTCTCCTTTGACTTTAATTAATTATATGCACTAAAATGCAATGCAAGGTAAGTGCAATGAATGACTTAAACATAGCAGATGACCTGAAATGGGCCGGAACAATGTAGCTAGTAACTAACATTTTGTAGTCCGAAGTGCCACATCTTCTTTTGGAAACTGTGATCCTTCTTGCGAGATGTTCCGGTATAGAAGGTGCGAGCACCAAAACTTGTGCCAAACTTTACCAAAAAAATTCCATGCGATCGTGAGAGCACGCGACAGTGATAGAATGATTTTCGTTATTTTCCGGACTCTATATGCATTTCCTGAAATTAAAATACCAACAAGGCCTACGCCTCTGGCCGCACCTTGTGGCCGAACTGTTTGAAGTTTTTTCCCGTTTCTCGCACAATGAATGAATACTCGCAAAGCGACACACAAATGATCTTGCTAACACGCACGTGTAGTTGTATATATATACACTAGTAAGGTACATGTGCATTGAACGCATGACATTTGGTAACCAAATTATGAATAAATACCACACTATAGCATGTAAGCTTTGAGTTATATATGTATGATGTAGATGTTCGTTTAATTCTTATAGTTCATTTCATCCAAAATCAATTAATTTTATAAAAATATCTATTTCAAGATTCATGGAATTTTGCATTGTAAAGCATAAATTAAAAACAAAAAGTGACAATTCATTTAGAAAAAAAGTTTGGGCAATTAAGATATGGAAGATTCTAGAGAACAAAGGAGAAGTGCTTGTGTTTTGAGGTTTGTGCATTATGCTTAAGTTCAACCTTGGAGTCTTCTAGATTGTACATGTGGCAGAATCTGGTGGAATGTAGATGATATCCAACGGCTAGTAGTGCTCGGATTTTCCATCTCTGTACCATCGGATTAGCTTCATCCAATGACCAACTTTCAAATTTATTCGCACACTATATAGGGGTATAGAAAAGAGATCTCTTTTTTTTTCATATTCAAAGTTTGAGATTGCTAGCGAGGCCTGCCGCCTGGTAAAATGTACCAGAAAGTCAACTCATTTAGTACATTCGTGATTTCTTACCATGGGAAAAAAATGGAGGCGAAACGATGAACTCATGTTTTCATTCGAACAAAAATATGATGTTAGGTGTTGTAAATGTTTTCAAATAGCACACGGTTCACACACGAAAGCCGTGTGTCCACTAAAACGTGGCTGATGCCCCCCGCCCCCCTCTGCCACGCGCGTGATCTGAGTCGTGCGTTCTGATTGGCCAGAACCCAAACCCCATGGATCGTACGTCTGTACTGTTGGATTCTCCTTGATCGAACGATGATCCTCGTCCCTTTCGACAGCACATGTAAATGTTTTCAAATAGCCCCTCCAAAAAAATGTTTTCAAATAGCACACAGTTCACTCATGAAATCTGTGTGCCTACCAAACCATGGTCGATGCCCCCCCTTTAATGCGCGCGCGATCTGAGTCGTGCGTTCTGATTGTCCAGAACCCAAACCCCATGGATCATACATCTACACTGTTGGATGCTCCCAGATCGAACAACAACCCTCATCCCTTTCGACAGGAAATGCAGTCCAGCTAGGAATTGATTTATATGCCAAAATGCACGGTAAATGCCAAAAAATGTCTTACATATAGCACACGAGACCTGAAATGCGCCAGCAAATCAAACCCGTGGTATAATTGTGATTGCTTTACGTGACAAAAATTTAGAGGCGAAACGATGAACTCATGTCTTCATTTCAAAATTAGTACGTCTTCATTTCAAACGAAATTATTCTGTTTCTGCACACGAGTGCTTAGAGGCAACCGTTTGCATGGGCCTTTCCGCGCGCGCGGCGACCGAGGATATTATTCACCCTTTTCACCTAGGCCGCCAACACCAGGAGTCCCCAACACAACCCCATCGTTCGCCCGCATTTCACTCAACTAGTCCACCCAATCTCCATCACCAGCTCCCCCCTCCCCAAGATCCACAGCAGAACCCTCTCCGGCGCCGCTGTGCTCACCTCGGCCGTATGCCCGCTCTTCGGCGTCAAGCCGACCTCCACTGCCGTTCCCAACACACGGCGGCCTGCACCTCGCCATCTTCGTTTGCTCGACAGCCACCCTCGAGCATATCGATGAAGTAACCCTCGCCTCTCCTGTGGTCCGGCCGGGTTTGCATTAAGAAGCTTGTTAGTTACTGCTCTCCATCGTGGTGAGGCATATTTCCTCGCAATCCCTCTTCCAATTTCGTTTCATATGTTCCCAAATTGACTATAAAATAACAGAGAGTGTATCACTACTGGAATCAGGGATTTTGCCATCTGCCAGTTCTTTGCCGTCTGCTAGCAGACGACAAAGAAGGTCTTTGCCATCGACTGCCAAAAAGCAGACGACAAACAACTGGCAGACGACAAAATTGGTCGTTGCCATCTCTCACTTCTTTGCCGTCAGCTGGCTGACGGCAAAGAGAGAGGTGGCCCCCACAAACGAGCCGATTACAAAAACTTAACCCCCCCTCTTTGTCGTCTGATAGTAGACGGCAAAGCCACAGCAGACAGCAAAGGCTAACTAACCTAACCTAACTAACAGTTGATCGAGCCCCCACCCCCCGCCCATTACTCTCTCTTGTCTCCCTCTCTCCTCCCCGATGCCCCGCCACCAGATCCACCCACCGCCGCCCCTCCCCCACTTGCCCCGTCGCCCCCGCCCCCGCTTGCCCCGTCGCCCCTGCCCCCGCTTGCCCCGCCGCCCCCGCCACCCGGGGCCTCCCTCGACACTCGCCGCCGCCACCCGGTGCCACCCCCTCCCCTGCTTGCCCCATCGCCTCGTCGCCCCACCACCCCACCGCCCCCACCCCTCCCGCCGACGCCCCGTCGCTCCACCATCCCGCCGTCTCAGCGCCCCAGCGCGCCACCACATCACCGACCCACCCGCCCCACTGCCCCGGCGCGCCGCCACGTCGCCGGCCCACCCGCCCCACTGCCCCACCCGTACCATTGCTCCGGTGAGTTATTTTTTCTTTTTTTCTTCTTTTTTTCATTTTTTGTTGTTTAATTGTTAGTGTTAGATTTACTGCTTGATATGTGTTAGTGTTAGTGTTAGATTTAGTGCTACATATGTGTTAGTGTTAGTGTTAGAAAAGAAGTAGAAGAAGTAGAAGAAGAAGAAGTAGAAGTAGAAGTAGAAGAAGTAGAAGAAGAAGAAAAGAAAAGAAGTTGAAAAAAGATGAAAGAAGAAGAAGAAGAAGAAGAAGAAGAAGAAGAAGAAAAGAAGTCGAAGAAGAAGAAAGGAAGAAAAGAAAAGTAGTAGAAAAAAGATGAAAAAGGAAGAAGAAGAAAAGAAGTAGAAGAAGTAGAAGAAGAAGAAAATAAGAAATGAAAAGAAGTAAAAGAAGTAGAAAAGAGATGAAAGAAGCAGAAGAAGAAAGGAAAGAAGAAGACGAAGAAGAAGAAGAGAAAGAAAGAAGAAGAATGATAGAAGGAAACACCACGACCCCTGACCCCGACACCACACCTCGAGACCACAACCCCCTGACCCCGACACCCCGACCCCGACACCACACCCCGACACCCCGACCGCCTGACCCCGACACCCCGACCCCGACACCACACCCCGACCCCGACCCCGACACGACACCCCGACCCCCTGACCCCGACACCCCGACTCCGACACCACACCCCGACCCCGACACGACACCCCGCCCCACTGATCCCCTGACCCCCCTGACCCTGACACCCTGACCCCCTGACCCCCTGACCCCGACCCTGACACCACACCCCGACCCCCCGACCCCGAAACAGCATCCCGACCCCGACGTGGCACCCCGACACCGATACGACACCCCGACCCCCGACACCTCCCGAAAAGGTGTTCTTTGGCCTTCCAAAAGCCGAGGGGTCATGTCTATGTGAATTATTAGTTAGGTCATATATTTTTCGATTTTGTTATGAAAAACATCATATATAATTGTGTTGATTGGGTAGATTTACATGTGCAGTTGTTTCATCGCTGCGAGGTTTGGTGTTCGACGACCTCGTCGTGCTTTTGATGAGCTCTACCCCTTCATTCGTGGGTGAGCACAAATGACATGTCCTCCTCCCCCATTAATTATTTGCTCTATTCCGGTGTTCGTGCCGATGAAACTTGATAGCTAGCTATATATGTGTCTTGAATCATCAGTATGCGTAACCAATATGTGTCTCCCGTTCAAAAGCATTATAGTTATAAATCTGCATGCATTTGCATATTTATAACCTTGATTCTTTTGAATTGTCCAACGCTATCCATGGACAGCCTGAGTATGTGTAGATTGAGTTTGTTTTACCATATGCTTTGCTCCGGATCCGACGCATAAATTTTGTCAGTGCCTCCCCTGTTGTTCTCCGGGTACACATCCTCTTTGTTTATTGCAGAGACGTGTATCAGGAGAACAGCGGGGAGGTGCTGCCGAAATTTTGCGTCGGATCCGGAGCACAGCATGGGAAAATGAACCCAATCTACACATACTCGGGTGGGATTAGGACCTATCATTACCTATTAGAGTGTAGGTTGCATGGACGTAATAAAATTGACAAAGTAGATCAACTGATGAATATATACATGGTGAATTATATATATATATATATATTTGTTGTGTGTCCAGTAGCTCTGAAAGTCAAGATGAGTGATCGTGCGTGGATGTATACCGGTCACACTGGTCAGAACAAATGGAGCGTTGAATGGTTCACAAAAACCAAGGGGTTTGTGCAATCCGCATTTGCAAATGGCCAGAGGAAAACCTGGTGCCCCTGTTTCGGTGCGGCAATTGGGAAAAGAGGACAGAGGCTGAAATGGGCAAACACCTGCAGAAGAGTGGTTTTACGCCCGATTATACGGTGTGGACATATCATGGTGAGTCTGCCCAACGTGACCGAGCTGAGGTGGATCGTCGTCGCACCGACGAGCATGGTACCGGGATGGAAAACATGGTGCAAGACTATGATGATGCTCGGGATTCGGACGAGGAGATGGAGGAATCTGCAAAGGCCTTCAATGAAATGTTGGAGTCTTCAAAACGTCCGCTCCACGAGCACACTGAGCTTTGTCAGTTGGATGCCATCTCACAAGTAATGGCTCTGAAGGCTCAGTTCAACTTGGGCAGAGAATGCTACGACGCAATGATGACAGTATTTGGACGCTTTCTACCCAAAGGCCATGTAATGCCTGTAAACCTGTACCAGTCGGACAAAATCCTCCGTGCACTGAGGATGCCCTATGAGAAGATACATGCCTGTGAGAAAGGATGTGCCTTATTTAGGCTTGACTATGCGGACTTGAACTATTGTCCCATTTGCAAGTCTTCCAGGTATGTTGTGGTAGACAACGGTATGGGTGAGAAGACACAGACCAAAATCCCCGTTAGTGTTCTTCGGTATATGCCAATCGTACCAAGACTTCAACGTCTTTTCATGGTCGAAGAGACGGCCAGACAGATGACATGGCACAAAACAGGCAAAAGAACCGAACTAGATGCAGATGGGAATCTGATGATGGTACACACATCGGATGGTGTTGCGTGGAAAAAGTTTGATGAATTACATGCTGACAAAGCGGCAGATCCGAGGCATCCTCGAGTCGGCATCAGCACGGATGGGTTCAGTGTGTTTGGTATGACGGCAGCCCAATACAGTTGTTGGCCCGTATTTGTCTTTCCACTCAATCTCCCCCCGGACAGATTATGCAAAGAAAGAACATTTTCCTGACGTTGATAATTCCAGGGCCCAACTATCCGGGGAAAAATATGAATGTGTACATGCAGCCGCTTAAGGACGAATTGCAAGAAGCCTGGGATAATGGGTTCAAGACATACGACGCCTATAGCAAACGGAACTTCATAATGCGTGTCTGGTACATGTACTCGACGCATGACTTGCCGGCGTATGCGCTATTCGTTGGCTGGTGTGTGCATGGAAGGTTCCCGTGCCCCACATGCAAGGGAGCTCTTGAGTTTCGTTGGCTTCAGGCCGGTCGCAAGTTTTCTTGCTTCGACATGCATAGACAGTTCCTGGATCCTCGCCATAAGTTCAGGAAAGACAAGAAGAACTTCATCAGAGGTAGAGTTGTCAAAAACTCTGCACCACCTGCGTTGACAGGCCAACAGACCCTGGATCAGTTAAACGCTCTCGAGCCAGATCCAGAGCGTCCAGGGTACTTCAAGGGGTATAATTCTAAGCACGCCTGGACTCACAAGACATGCTTATGGGATCTGCCTTACTTCAAAGACCTCCTTTGCCCACACAACATCGACGTGATGCACACTGAGAAGAATATCGCCGATGCACTTTTTGGTACATTGTTCGGCATAGATGGGAAGTCAAAGGATAATACTAAGGCTAGAGTCGATCTGGAGGCGCTATGTGATAGGCCGTTACAAAACATGAAAGAACCAAAAGGAAAGCAGAACTGGACGAAGCCAAAGGCATGGTTCAATCTTGGAAGGCCAGCTATGAGGGAAATTATCTTGTGGGTGAAAATGCAGTTGATGTTCCCCGATGGGTATGCAGCGAATCTAAAGAGGGGAGCGAGTCTTGATAAATTGAAGATATTTGGTCTCAAGAGTCATGATTGGCACATATGGATTGAGCGGGTAATGCCGGTGATGTTGCGTGGCTTCATCCCTGAGGATGAATGGCTAGTACTGGCAGAACTCAGCTATTTCTTCCGTGTTCTTTGTGCGAAAGAACTATCGCCTGGCGTGCTAGAAGAAATGGAAGAGTTGGCGCCGGAGTTGATCTGCAAGTTAGAGAAGATCTTTCCACCGGGCTTCTTTAATCCAATGCAGCATTTGATTTTGCATCTCCCGACCGAGGCAAGATTGGGGGGGCCCGTGCAAAATCGTTGGTGCTACCCAACTGAGAGGATGCAGAAGACGCTTCGAGAAAAATGTAAAAATAAACGTAGAATTGAAGCATCGATGGCTGAGGCATTCATCACTGAGGAGGCGGCAAACTTCGTGACAGCACACTACGAAGCCAAAAATCGTCATTTGCATAATCCGAAGCCTCGGTACAATGCTGACGACCCTAAAAAGGGTGGATCCAACCTCAGCCTATTCAAAGGGAATCTCACACTAGCCAGTGTTTCAAATCCAGTATCTTTGGATAACAAAGAATGGCGGACCATTTGTTGTATATCTTCAACAACCTGATAGAAGTGCGGCCGTACATCGAGTAAGTTCTCGGTACATTGTTTTGCAACTTCTATTTCCTTTGAACTGCTCTTATTCCTGGATATTTCATACAGTCGATACGTCGCCATATTCTCGTATGGAGCGGTGATCCAAAAGGATTCTGTCGAAGAGTATGAGCTTCTCGCAAAGCAAGGAGGCGGCTATCCCGGTTTCATCTCTTGGTTCAAACAAACTGTAATTTCTATTAGACAATTTCATTTCATTCGCTAATTTGTGTGTAATGCAACAATCCTTTCGTATTAAACTTGTAGGCTAATTCAGAGTCTATGGACGCCGAATTGAGACAAGTCGCTAATGGTTTTGACTATAAGGTCCGTTCATTTGACAAATACGACATCAACGGGTATCGCTTTCGTACCTATGGCAAAGAGCTATCTATGGCCGACCGAAAGTCTACAAATTGTTGTGTATCTGCTATCGGCGAAGGAGGTTCCGAGTATTATGGGAGAGTTGAAGCAATTTATGAACTTCTATTCTATGGTGAAAACCCACCGAATGGCATAGTCTTCAAATGTTATTGGTTCAGCCGAAGGAGACTAGAAGGACTCATGAACATATAGGGCTAGTTGAAATCAACCAAAGCACCAATTTAGATGTTCTTGATGTCTATATTACGGCTCAACAGGCGACCCAAGTATTCTATCTACCGTGGGCCTGCCAAACTAATCCAAATCTGAAAGGTTGGGATGTCGTTTATGAAGTGCCGCCACGTGCTAGACTATCTCCCCCAAAGGAAGAGGATTATGAACCTCACATTAACCCAGACACATATGAAGGAGAATTCTTCCAAGAGACACGTCTTTCCAAAAAGCGTTTCAAGAACCGCTATACTTCACCCCAAAACATTGAAGTAGACAGCGACAGTGAATCCGACATCACCCCAGAGGAGGAACAAGAAGAGCCGGAACAAGAAGAGGTTACTGCTGCGGATGACCTGTCAATGCTTGACCGATTACGTCAAGGTGGCCTTCCACATGTTGATGCCACTGAACCCTATGAGCCCGTCATTGATTATAGTGATGATGATGATTATGCATTTATTGATGATACTGATCGAGATTATTAGTAGTGTCAGGTATTCAATTTTTTTATGTTGTACTTGATGATGATACACTTAAGTGATATACATATTATTATTCATGTCGGTATTTTTTATGTTGTACTAATTTCGTTTACTCTTTGTCAGGGCAGGTGTTGAAAGATGGTGGGCGCTGGTCGGGAGCGCTCCGAGGCCCCTTCTTCGTCGGCTCGTGGTGTGAGGTCTTCCATTCCACACGCACCTCTCTGCCGAGCGTTGCTGGACAGTATGGCGACACCGCCGGGCCCTTCTTCGTCGACCGCGGTGCCCAGCAGGGGACGAGGTAAGAAGAAGAGAGGAGCGGGAGCACGTGGTCGCGGGAGAGGAGGTACGGTGACTGCTAGGGCGCCTTCCTCGCCGCCACCCCCAGCTGTTTCACCCGAGCAGGTGACTGCTAGGGTGGACTCGTCCGAGGAGGTGGCTACACGGACTACGGTCCACGAGCCTCCGGTCCACGGGCCTTCGGCCCACGAGACCCCAGAGGAGCACACGTCTGGATGGGGTACCTGGCCAGATCAGCCTGAGGAGCCGAGTGGCCATGCTGATGATGGCGGGGATCCGACTGATATTGAGGAGGAGGGGGGCACCGTCTACCCGCGTGGTTGTACACGGCTCCCGTCCGTGCCACCGACCCGCGAGCAGAGGTAGTTGATTTTCCCTGATGGGGAGAGGTAAGTGCATTTTGTCTTTTTGTACCTTCTGCATTCACGTTTCTTCAAATAACTAATGCATTGGCCTTGTCATGCTGCAGGGGTTGGGACCACCATCATAGTGTCCGCTGGCCCAACTCTGTCCTTGGAGTTGTTTGTCAGCAAAACTTCATGGGGTTTGTCACGTTGCCTAGTGAGGATCGGCTTCTAGAGCTTGGATTGAGTTGGGAGCACTACTTGGCTGCCTCGGCCCCGCCGGGTGAGATTATCGATGGTGTCTTGTGCAAGACGAGGGCAGACGTGGTGATAAGAAAGTTCTGGGTAATTTCTCCTTTACACAATTAAAAATCTTCAACTAGCTAGTTATTAATTATACTAATCAACATTGTCTCATTTGATTGCAGACATTCTATAGGTGTGAGGAGGTATACGAGGAGGAAGCGGCAAATGTTATCGATAACGTCTGCAAGCGCCTACTACAGAACTTACGGCACGAGGCTCGGGTGCAGACTGTTCGAGACTACTACGCCTCGCGTGGTATCAACAAGACCAAGCCGGCGTGCTGCGAGAAGTTCTTGAGGAAGGAGCAGTACATGAAGGTAATTCTTAAGGCCTTGTACTTACTTCCTTCATTTAGTAATTCATAGCCGTAGCGCTCAAGTTTCTATTTGCTAACTTAGGCCCCTCCGAGATGGTGTGCAGATCGGATGGATTGTTGGGAGATGTTGGTCAATGAGTGGTGCTAAAAGAATGGCTAGCCCTCCACAATGAGGCCAAGGACAAACGTGCCCAAATGGAAGGTGTGCCACACCATCAAGGCAGCTCCAACTTATATTAGTTCGGGCGGAACTGGGTACGTGGTTTGCTTCATGATTCATGCAATTCATTCATCATGCTAGCTTTAGCCCTTTAATTACTAATTTACTTTGTTTCTCTCTTTCAGGCACGCGACAATAAGGCGGATAAGGTGCCAGAGGTGTACGACCTGTATGCCATGGCCCACACTGCCTCTTACAAGAAAGCCAATGCATTCTCTCTGTCTGACCTCAATGATCCAAACAACATCACCAACATCTCCTCCCATGACAAGCTCATGAAATATAGAGATCAGGGGAAGGCAAGGAAAGGGGAGGACTTTAACCCGAGCTAGGGTCCCATTGATACAGAGCTGCTGATGATATCTGGTGGCGGGAGGTCCCATGGCTCCATAGCCATGGGAGATGGACTTATCTGTTGTCCTAGCACTCTCCCGGAGATCAAGGCGCCAATCGAGCTCCGCTCCTAAGATAATGCCTAGTGAACGGCCAGTCCAACTCGCCTTCAAGGTTAGTTATACATACTCAACTATCTTTCTCCATTACATTGTGTGCGCTTCCATCAATGATTACAAATGGTCATGTGAGTGGTATTGCAGGCTGCTATATAGAGTGAGAGAGATAGAACGGAGAAACTTCTGGCGGATGCGGCGGAGAGGCAGTGGGAGTTGGAGGAGAGGACGACAAAGATGTTGGAGGAGGAGAGGGCATGGAATGACATGCAGGCAAGGGCCATGTACGAGCTCCTTGTGGTAAGTTTCTTCTGCAGATTAGCCAAAACATTCATGTAGTGTTTGTCTCATTACTAACTAGTATGACTGAGTTATCAAAGCCAAATGTGCAGTCTGTGTGCGAGAAGTCCGGTCAGACCGCTCCGCCGATGCCAGTGATTGCTCCTGGGACCATGGTGAGTTTAATTTGAATGGAAATTACTTGCTAGTCTTAACATTTCAGTGTCATCATGCTAATGAGACATTGGAAATGATCTTTGGTGCAGCGTAACTCCAGACAAACATCGCACAATCCTTCTCTAGCTACCAGCACGAGCCATCCCGCTCCTACACCTCCATGATCACGGTAAGTTTCTCTAGTGTTTTGCTCAACAAATGCATAAAGACCTAGACTTAGATTTATTTCCTCCAATATGCTTACCATAATGACCTAGAGTTAGCTTCTTTTCCTCCTAAATGACTTAATAATCTTACTGACCTCCAAAACCATCCATTTTACCTAAGTTAGCTCTAAAACAATCTGTACTTAGCTTACTTATGTCAAAATTTGCATAATTAGCTTAGTTAGCTCATAAACGATCCATTTTACCTAATTTAGCTCTAAAATGACCCATTTTACCTTAGTTAGCTTATAAATGATCCATTTTATCCAAGTTAGCTCTAAAATGACCCATTTTACCTAGATTAGCTCCTAAATGATCCATTTTACCTACGTTAGCTTTAAAATGACCCATTTCACCTAGGTTAGCTCCAAAATGACCCATCTTACCTAGGTTAGCTCCAAAATGACCCATCACACCTAGGTTAGCTCTAAAATGATGCGTTTTACTAAGTTAGCTCATAAACGAAGCATTTCAACTAAGTTAGCTCATAAACAATCCATTTCACCTAAGTTAGCTCAAAAACGGTCCATTTCACCTAAATTAGCTCTTAACTGATCCATTTCACCTAAGTTAGCTCATAAACGATCCATTTCAACTAAGTTAGCTCATAAATGGTCCATTTTACCTAAGCTCATAAATGATCCATTTCAACTAAGTTAGCTCATAAATGATCCATTTCACCTAAGTTAGCTCAAAAAGGACCCATTTCACCTTAGTTAGCTCATAAACGATCCATTTCACCTTAGTTAGCTCATAAACGATCCATTTCACCTTAGTTAGCTCATAACGATCCATTTCAACTAAGTTAGCTCATAAATGATCCATTTCAACTAAGTTAGCTCATAAAGGATCCATTTCACCTAAGTTAGCTCATAAAGGATCCATTTCACCTTAGTTAGCTCATAAATGATCCATTTCACCCAAGTTATCTCATAAATGATCCATTTCACCTAAGTTAGCTCATAAACGATCCATTTCACCTTAGTTAGCTCATAAATGATCCATTTCAACTAAGTTAGCTCATAAATGACCATTTCAACTAAGTTAGCTCATAAACAATCCATTTCACCTAAGTTAGCTCATAAATGATCCATTTCACCTTAATTAGCTCATAAACGACCCATTTCAACTTAGTTAGCTCATATATGATCCATTTCACCTAAGTTAGCTCATAAATGACATATACTTCTTGTGCTAGTCTTATTCTTCTAGTCTTTTTCTTCTAGTCATCTTTTTCTAACTTTCTTATTTGCCATTTCGCAGATTTCGTTCACTTCACGGAAGCTAGCTTGCTATGATGGAGTGCTTGTTTTTTCTTTCATTTTCTTAAAGTATTCTTCTAGCTCGCTATGATGGAACTTGATATCTTGATGAAACTTTGCATTGTAAAATGTATGGATGGAACAATGTGTATGTGCAACTTGATGGAACTTGCTATGTATGAATGGATGGAACTATATATGTATGTACGATGAAACTTATGTGCTGGATATGTCATATGTTTGCTGTTAAATAGCCCTGTGAAATATATATATATGTATGTATATATATATAAATATATATGTCATATATATATATGTCATATATATATTTGCTGTCAAAATTGTTGCATTAAAAAACAGAAAAAATGAGGCAAAGCAGGATCTTTGCCGTCAGCCACTGATGGCAAAGCCACCATTGCCGACAGCCGCGGACAGCAAAGGCACCTTTGCCAACAGCCGCGGACGGCAATTCAGCCACGCGGCGGCCACCTGTGCCTCCTGGGAACTGACCATTTGGCCAGTTTGCCTACAGCGGCTGACGGCAAAGGTTTTGCCTACAGTGGCAGACGACAAAGCGTAAACAACTTTGCCTAAAGCCACGAACGGCAAAGGCCTGCCGTGTAGTGACGTCCAGCTGACATCATTCGGCGGACGGCAAAGGCCGGACAAATTTTGCCGTCAGCGGCGGACGGCAAAGGCTGTCGTTAGCCACCTAACGGACTAACAGCATAATTATTGCCGTCTGCTTTCTTTGCCGTCAGCTGCTGATGGCAAAGGCCCCTTTGCTGTCAGCCGCCGAAAGCAGACGGCAAAGTAGCTCTTTGCCGATCCTTACTTTGCCGGAGCCTTTTGCCGTCCGCGGCAGACGGCGAAGACCTTTGCCGTCCGCCGTTCCTGCCTTTGCCGTCTGCCGTGGCAAATGGCAAAGTAGCTGATTCCTGTAGTGTATATATGTTCATTATCTACCTTCCTTACTACATATAAGTTGTATTTGTTCCAATAAGCTACTGCCTATTTACATATCGCGCGCACCCGAGTCACACAAACTTAACAAATTAGCCGTACATTTTCTAAATTATTGCATGGCATGTTTAGAAAGCTTGATACCAAGTTGTTAGTTTTATGTTTATCCTCCTTTCTCGAGTTCCGCATGTGTTCTCGGTAGATGCCGAGGAGCAGCGACAACACTCATTCTTCATCTGATTCGGACAACCCTAGGTCTTCAGCAGATTGTGAGGGGTCAAGTAATCTTGAACGGGATAGAGCTGCAGCAATTACCCTTCCGGTCAGGACATAGAGGAACGCTCCAAGGAAGCCCACACACCAGCCTAAAGGTGTATATGAAGTAACCGAGATTGATTTAAAGTCTTGGGCTCTAACTAAACCAGATAAAGCACGCACGAGGCTCAGAAGTGTGTGTGGATTTGTTGGCAGGGCAAGGCTCAACATTAATCAGCCGGGGTTTCGGAAGGCTGGCACAGAAACACGATGAAGGATAGTCTGGGAGATCATGGATCACTTCAATGTTCCAGAGCAGTGGAGAATGCAGGTGGAACACGCTGCACCGAAGAAGGCTAGGGATGCTTGGATAAACTAGAATCACATGTTGTACAAGAATTAATTGAGTGAAGGCAGGGACCCAATCCCCGCATACCCCCAAATTACGAAGGCGGACTAGGCAGAATTCAAAAGAGTCATGGCAACTAAAGAGTTTGCTGAGAAGAGTTTCAAGCAATCGGAACTTCAGAAGAAGAACATACACCCCCACCGTATGGGTGTGGCAGGATACTATGGGATGAAACTGATATGGGAGCAGGAGGACAAAGAAGAAGTAGCGGCGGGTGGGAATCTGGCCTTTAGTCAAATCAGGGGCGAACGTGCCAGAGACTACATGCGGGCACGTGCAAAGAGGCATGATGAAGGAACATATTACTTTGAAAACTCACGTGACGCCTGAGGGAGTCCTGGATTAGGGGGTCTCCGGACAACCGGATTATATTCTTTGGCCGGACTGGTGGACTATGAAGATACAAGATTGAAGACTTTGTCTCGTGTCCAGGTGGGACTCTACTTGGCGTGGAAGGCAAGCTAGGCAATACGGATATGCATATCTCCTCCTTTGTAACCAACCTTATGTAACCCTAGCTGTTGGGGAACGTAGTAATTTCAAAATTTTCCTACGCACATGCAAGATCATGGTGATGCATAGCAACGAGAGGGAGGAGTGTTGTCCACGTACCCTCATAGACCGAAATCGGAAGTGTTAGCACAACGCGGTTGATGTAGTCGTACGTCTTCATGATCCGACCGATCCAAGTACCGAACGCACGGCACCTCCGAGTTCAACACACGTTCAGCTCGATGACGTCCCGCGAACTCCGATCCAGCAGAGCTTCACGGGAGAGTTCCGTCAGCACGACGGCGTGGTGACGGTGATGATGTTGCTACCGACGCAGGGCTTTGCCTAAGCACCACTGTGATATGACCGAGGTGGAATATGGTGGAGGGGGCACCACACACGGCCGAGATAGATCAACTGATCAACTTGTATGTCTAGAGGTACCCCCCTACCCCTGTATATAAAGGAGCAAGGGGGGAGGCCGGCCGGCCCTCTATGGGCGCGCCATGAGGAGGAGTCCTCCTCCAAATAGGAGTAGGACTCCCCTTTCCTACTCCTACTAGGAGGAGGAAATGAAGGAGGAGAAGGAGAAGGAAGGAGAAGGAGGAAAAGGAGGAAAGGGGGGCCGGCCCCCTAGTCCAATTCAGTTTGGGCTAGGGGGGGCCGCGCACCCTGCCTCTTCTCTTCCACCACTTGGCCCATGAGGCCCATTACTTCTTCCTCATATTCCCGTAACTCCCCGGTACCCCCAAAAATACCCGAATCACTCGAAACCTTTCCGATGTTTGAATATAGTCGTCCAATATATCGATCTTTACGTCTCGACCATTTCGAGACTCCTCGTCATGTCCCCGATCTCATCCGGGACTTCGAACTACCTTCGGTACATCAAATCACATAAACTCATAATACAATCGTCCCTGAAACTTTAAGCGTGCGGACCCTACGGGTTCGAGAACTATGTAGACATGACCGAGACACGTCTACGGCCAATAACCAATAGTGGAACCTGGATGCTCATATTGGCGCCCACATATTCTACGAAGATCTTTATCTGTCAAACCGCATAACAACATACGTTGTTCCCTTTGTCATCGGTATGTTACTTGCCCGAGAATCGATCGTCGGTATCTCAATACCTAGTTCAATCTCGTTACCATCAAGTCTCTTTACTCGTTCCGTAATACATCATCCTACAACTAACTCATTAGTTGCAATTATTGCAAGGCTTTATGTGATGTGCGTTACCGAGAGGGCCCAGAGATACCTCTCCAACAATCGGACTGACAAATCCTAATCTCGAAATACACCAACCCAAAAAGTACCTTTGGAGACACCTGTAGAGCACCTTTATAATCACCCAGTTACGCTGTGACGTTTGGTAGCACACAAAGTGTTCCTCCGGTAAACGGGAGTTGCATAATCTCATAGTCATAGGAACCTGTATAAGTCATGAAGAAAGCAATAGCAACAAACTAAACGATCAAGTGCTATGCTAATGGAATGGGTCAAGTCAATCATATTATTCTCTAATGATGTGACCCCGTTAATCAAATGACAACTCATGTCCATGGCTAGGACTCTTAACCATCTTTGATTCAACGAGCTAGTCAAGTAGAGGCATACTAGTGACACTCTGTTTGTCTATGTATTCACACATGTATTATGTTTCCGGTTAAAACAATTCTAGCATGAATAATAAAAATTTATCATGAAATAAGGAAATAAATAATAACTTTATTATTGCCTCTAGGGCATACTTCCCTCGGTCTCCCACTTGCACTAGAGTCAATAATCTAGTTCACATCGTCATGTGATTTAACATCAATAGTTCACATCACCATGTGGTTAACACCCATAGTTCACATTGTCATGTGACCAACACCCAAAGGGTTTACTAGATTCAATAATATAGTTCACATCGCTATGTGATTAACGCCCAAAGAGTACTAAGGTGTGATCATGTTTTGCTTGTGAGAGAAGTTTAGTCAACAGGTCTGCCACATTCAGATCCGTAAGTATTTTGCAAATTTCTATGTCAACAATGCTCTGCACTAAGCTACTCTAGCTAATTTCTCCCACTTTCAATATGTATCCTGATTGAGACTTTGAGTCATCTGGATTAGTGTTAAAACTTGCATTGATGTAACCTTTTACGACGAACCTTTTTGTCACCTCCATAATCGAGAAACATATCCTTATTCCACTAAGGATAATTTTGACCAATGTCCAGTGATCTACTCCTAGATCAGTATTGTACTCCCTTGCCAAACTCAGGGCAGGGTATACAATAGGTCTGGTACACAGCATGGCATACTTTATAGAACCAATGGCTGAGGCATAGGGAATGACTTTCATTCTCTCTCTATCTTCTGCCGTGGTCGGGTTTTTGAGTCTTACTCAACTTCACACCTTGTAACACAGGCAAGAACTCCTTTTTGACTGTTCCATTTTGAACTACTTCAAAATCTTGTCAAGGTATGTACTCATTGAAAAACTTATCAAGCGTCTTGATCTATCTCTATAGATCTTGATGCTCAATATGTAAGCAGCTTCACCGAGGTCTTTCTTTGAAAAACTCCTTTCAAACATTCCTTTATGCTTTGCAGAACAATTCTACATTATCTCCGATCAACAATATGTCATTCACATATACTTATCAGAAATGTTGTAATGCTCCCACTCACTTTCTTATAAATACAGGCTTCACCGCAAGTCTGTATAAAACTATATGCTTTGATCAACTTATCAAAGCGTATATTCCAACTCCGAGATGCTTGCACCAGTCCATAGATGGATCGCTGGAGCTTGCATATTTTGTTAGTACCTTTAGGATTGACAAAACCTTCTGGTTGCATCATATACAACTCTTCTTTAATAAATCCATTAAGGAATGCAGTTTTGTTTATCCACTTGCCAGATTTCATAAAATGCGGCAATTGCTAACATGATTCGGACAGACTTAAGCATAGATACGAGTGAGAAACTCTCATCATAGTCAACACCTTGAACTTATCGAAAACCTTTTTGCGACAATTCTAGCTTTGTAGATAGTAACACTACTATCAGCGTCCGTCTTCCTCTTGAAGATCCATTTAATCTCAATGGCTCGCCGATCAATGGGCAAGTCAATAAAAGTCCATACTTTGTTCTCATACATGGATCTCATCTCAGATTTCATGGCCTCAAGCCATTTCGCGGAATCTGGGCTCATCATCGCTTCCTCATAGTTCGTAGGCTCGTCATGGTCAAGTAACATGACCTCCAGTACAGGATTACTGTACCACTCTGGTGCGGATCTCACTCTGGTTTACCTATGAGGTTCGGTAGCAACTTGATCTGAAGTTACATGATCATCATCATTAGCTTCCTCACTAATTGGTGTAGTAGTCACAGGAACATATTTTTGTGATGAACTACTTTCCAATAAGGGAGCTGGTATAGTTACCTCATCAAGTTCTACTTTCCTCCCACTCACTTCTTTCGAGAGAAACTCCTTCTCTAGAAAGGATCCATTCTTAGCAACGAATAACTTGCCTTAGGATCTGTGATAGAAGGTGTACCCAACATTTTCTTTTGGGTATCCTATGAAGACACACTTCCCCGATTTGGGTTTGAGCTTATCAGGTTGAAACTTTTTCACATAAGTGTTGCAACCTCAAACTTTAAGAAACGACAGCTTAGGTTTCTTGCCAAACCATAGTTCATACGGTGTCGTCTCAACGGATTTAGATGGTGCCCTATTTAATGTGAATGTAGCTGTCTCTAATGCATAACCCCAAAATGATAGCGGTAAATTGGTAAGAGACATCATAGATCGCACCATATCTAATAAAGTACGGTTACGATGTTCGGACACACCATTACACTGTGGTGTTCCAGGTGGCGTGAGTAGTGAAACTATTTCACATTGTTTTAACTGAAGGCCAAACTCGTAACTCAAATATTTTACTTCTGCGATCATATCGTAGAAAGTTTTATTTTTGTTACGATGATTCTCCACTTCACTCTAAAATTCTTTGAACTTTTCAAATGTTTCAGACTTGTGTTTCATCAAGTAGATATACTCATATCTGCTCAAATCATCTGTGAATATCAAAAAATAATGATACTTGCCGCGAGCCTCAATATTCATCAGACCACATACATCAGTATGTATGATTTCCAAAAAAAAAATTGCTCGCTCCATTGTTCCGGAGAACGGAGTCTTAGTCATCTTGCCCATGACGCATGGTTCGGAAGCATCAAGTGATTCATAATCAAGTGATTCCAAAAGTCCATCAGCATGGAGTTTCTTCATGCGCTTTACACCAATATGACCTAAATGGCAGTGCCACAAATAAGTTGCACTATCATTATTAACTTTGCATCTTTTGGTTTCAATATTATGAATATGTGTATCACTACGATCGAGATCCAATGAACCATTTTCATTGGGTGTGTAACCATATATGTAAACAGAACAACAATTTATTCTCTTACTTAAATGAATAACCGCATTGCAATAAACATGATCAAATCATATTCATGCTCAATGCAAACACCAAATAACATTTATTATATTCAACACTAATCCCGAAAGTATAGGGAGTGTGCGACGATGATCATATCAATCTTGGAACCACTTCCAACACACATCGTCACTCCAACCTTAACTAGTCTCTGTTCAATATGCAACTCCCGTTTCAAGTTACTACTCTTAGCAACTGAACCAGTATCAAATACCGGGGGTTGCTACGAACACTAGTAAAATACACATCAATAATTCGTATATCAAATATACCTTTGTTCACTTTGCCATCCTTCTTATCCGCCAAATACTTGGGGCAGTTCCGCTTCCAGTGACCAGTCCCTTTGCAGTAGAAGCACTTAGTCTCAGGCTTAGGACCAGACTTGGGCTTCTTTACTTGAGCAGCAACTTGCTTGCCGTTCTTCTTGAAGTTACCCTTTTTCCCTTTGCCCTTTTCTTGAAACCAGTGGTCTTGTCTACCATCAACACTTGATATTTTTCTTGATTTCTACCTTCGTTGATTTCATCATTATGAAGAGCTTGGGAATCATTTCCGTTATCCCTTGCATATCATAGTTCATCACGAAGTTCTACTAACTTGGTGATGGTGACTAGAGAATTCTGTCAATCACTATCTTATCTGGAAGATTAACTCCCACTTTATTCAAGCGATTGTAGTACCCAGACAATCTGAGCACATGCTCACTGCTTGAGCTATTCTCCTCCATCTTTTAGCTATAGAACTTGTTGGAGACTTCATATCTCTCAACTCGGGTATTTGCTTGAAATATTAACTTCAACTCCTGGAACATCTCATATAGTCCATGACGTTCAAAACGTCTTTGAAGTCCCGATTCTAAGCCGTTTAAGAATGGTGCACTAAACTATCAAGTAGTCATCATATTGAGCTAGCCAAACGTTCATAACGTCTGCATCTGCTCCTGCAATAGGTATGTCACCTAGCGGTGCATTAAGGACATAATTCTTCTGTGCAGCAATGAGGATAATCCTCAGATCACGGATCTAATCCACATCATTGCTACTAACATCTTTCAACTTAATTTTCTCTAGGAACATATCAAAATAAAACAGGGGAGCTAAACGCGAGCTTTTGATCTACAACATAGATATGCTAATACCACCAGGACTAAGTTCATGATAAATTTAAGTTCAATTAATCATATTACTTAAGAACTCCCACTTAGACAGACATCCCTCTAATCTTCTAAGTGATCACGTGATCCATATCAACTAAACCATGTCCAATCATCACGTGAGATGGAGTAGTTTCAATGGTGAACATCACTATGTTGATCATATCTACTATATGATTCACGCTCGACCTTTCAGTCTCAGTGTTCCAAGGCCATATCTGGATATGCTAGGCTCGTCAAGTTTAACCTGAGTATTCTGTGTGTGCAAAACTGGCTTGCACCCGTTGTAGATGGACATAGAGCTTATCACACCCGATCATCACGTGGTGTTTGGGCACGACGAACTTTGGCAACGGTGCATACTCAGGGAGAACACTTTTGTCTTGATTTTTAGTCAGAGATCATCTTATAATGCTACCGTCAATTAAAGCAAGATAAGATGCATAAAAGATAAACATCACATGCAATCAAAATATGTGACATGATATGGCCATCATCATCTTGTGCCTTTGATCTCCATCTCCAAAACATCGTCATGATTTCCATCGTCACCGGCATGACACCATGATCTCCATCATCTTGATCTATATCAATGTGTCATCACATGGTCGTCTCGCCAACTATTTCTCTTGCAACTATTGCTATCGCATAGCGATAATTGTAAAGCAATTATTTGGCGCTTGCATCTTATGCAATAAAGAGACAACCATAAGGCTTCTGCCAGTTGCCGATAACTTCAACAAAACATGATCATCTTATACAACAACTTATATCTCATTACGTCTTGACCATATCACATCACAACATGCCTTGCAAAAACAAGTTAGACGTCCTCTACTTTGTTGTTGCAAGTTTTACGTGGCTGCTACGGACTGAGCAAGAACCGTTCTTACCTACGCATCGAAAACCACAACGATAGTTTTTCAAGTTAGTGATGTTTTAACCTTCTCAAGGACCGGACGTAGCCACACTCGGTTCAACTAAAGTTGGAGAAACTGACACCCGCTAGTCACCTGTGTGCATAGCACGGCGGTAAAACCTGTCTCGCGTAAGCGTATGCATAATGTCGGTCCGGGCCGCTTCATCCAACAATACCGCCAAACCAAAGTGTGACATGCTGGTAAGCAGTATGACCTATATTGCCCACAACTCACTTGTGTTCTACTCGTGCATATGACATCTACGCATAAAATCTGGCTCGGATGCCACTATTGGGGAACGTAGTAATTTCAAAATTTTCCTACGCACACGCAAGATCATGGGGATGCATAGCAACGAGAGGGGAGAGTGTTGTCCACGTACCCTCGTAGACCGAAAGCGGAAGCGTTAGCACAACGCGGTTGATGTAGTCGTACATCTTCATGATCCGACCGATCCAAGTACCGAACACACGGCACCTCCGAGTTCAGCACACGTTCAGCTCGATGACGTCCCGTGAACTCCGATCCAGCAGAGCTTCACGGGAGAGCTCCGTCAGCACGACGGCATGGTGACGGTGATGATGTTGCTACCGACGCAGGGCTTTGCCTAAGCACCACTACGATATGGACCGAGGTGGAATATGGTGGAGGGGGGCACCGCACACGGCTGGGAGAGATCAACTGATCAACTTGTGTGTCTAGAGGTGCTCCTTGCCCCTGTATATAAAGGAGCAAGGGGGGAGGCCGGCCGGCCCTCTATGGGCGCGCCAGGAGGAGTCCTCCTCCTCCTAATAGGAATAGGACTCCCCTTTCCTACTCCTACTAGGAGGAGGAAAGGAAGGAGGAGAAGGAGAAGGAAGGAGAAGGAGGAAAAGGAGGAAAGGGGGGCCGGCCCCCTAGTCCAATTCGGTTTGGGCTAGGGGGGCCGCACGCCCTACCTCCTGTCTTCCACCACTTGGCCCATGAGGCCCATTACTTCTTCCTCGTATTCCCGTAACTCCCCGGTACCCCCAAAAATACCCAAATCACTCGGAACCTTTTCGATGTCCGAATATAGTCGTCCAATATATCGATCTTTACGTCTTGACCATTTCGAGACTCCTCGTCATGTCCCCGATCTCATCCGGGACTCCGAACTACCTTCGGTACATCAAATCACATAAACTCATAATACAATTGTCACCGAAACTTTAAGCGTGCGGACCCTACGGGTTCGAGAACTATGTAGACATGACCGAGACACGTCTCCGGCCAATAACCAATAGCGGAACCTGGATGCTCATATTGGCTCCCACATATTCTATGAAGATCTTTATCGGTCAAACCGCATAACAACATACGTTGTTCCCTTTGTCATCGGTATGTTACTTGCCCGAGATTCGATCGTCGGTATCTCAATACCTAGTTCAATCTTGTTACCGGCAAGTCTCTTTACTCGTTCCGTAATACATCATCCCGCAACTAACTCATTAGTTGCAATGCTTGCAGGGCTTTAAGTGATGTGCATTACTGAGAGGGCCCAGAGATACCTCTCCGACAATCGGAGTGACAAATTGTAATCTCGAAATACGCCAACCCAACAAGTACCTTTGGAGACACCTGTAGAGCACCTTTATAATCACCCAGTTACGTTGTGACATTTGGTAGCACACAAAGTGTTCCTCCGGTAAACGGGAGTTGCATAATCTCATAGTCATAGGAACATGTATAAGTCATGAAGGAAGCAATAGCAACAAACTAAACGATCAAGTGCTATGCTAAAGGAATGGGTCAAGTCAATCATATCATTCCTCATGATGTGACCCCGTTAATCAAATGACAACTCATGTCCATGGCTAGGAAACTTAACCATCTTTGATTCAACGAGCTAGTCAAGTAGAGGCATACTAGTGACACTTTGTTTGTCTATGTATTCACACATGTATTATGTTTTCGGTTAATACAATTCTAGCATGAATAATAAACATTTATCATGAAATAAGGAAATAAATAATAACTTTATTATTGCCTGTAGGGCATATTTCCTTCACTAGCCCCTTCCGGTGTCTATATAAACCGGAGGGGTTTAGTCCGTAGGACGACATACAATCATACCATAGGCTAGCTTCTAGGGTTTAGCCTCTCTGATCTCGTGGTAGATCTACTCTTGTACTACCCATATCATCAATATTAATCAAGCAGGACGTAGGGTTTTACCTCCATCAAGAGGGCCCGAACCTAGGTAAAACATTGTGTCCCCTGCCTCCTGTTACCATCCGGCCTAGACGCACAGTTCGGGACCCCCTACCCGAGATCCGCCGGTTTTGACACCGACATTGGTGCTTTCATTGAGAGTTCCATTGTGTCGTCACCATCTGGAAGGATGCCTCATCCCATCTTTAAAGACGGCATTGTTGCTAAGGGAGCTTTGGCTGTCGGCCAAACTCTTCGGCTAGGTGGTTTTTCTTATGACCGCCTGTTCGGCCGCTGCGCCGATGATGACTTCTCGGGTCATCGAAAGCAATCTTCACGTCAACTCGGAACTCGCCGAGCAGTTAGATCCAATGGAGCTCTCTTCCCTAAACGAGCTCTTGGATCGCATCGCCGCCCTGGGAGTCGCTACAGACTACGATCAGATTGGGCCTAAACCCGATCTGAGAGAGATCAACTCTCCCCAGGTCACCCATCACATTGTAGTGGCGGAGGAACAATGCGGAACCCTTCATCTATCTTAAGGACTAGCTATGTCCGGATTCCCGATCCTTCCAAGCCGGATACCCGTGGAGGGGAGGACATCACTCAATACCTGAACCTAGAGTCAGGCAGCGGGCTAGATTCATTGGAAAACATCCAAGAATCCAAACTTCCGAGTTGGGAAACTCCTTGGCCCCTGAGTCTCAGATTGGGTGAGGATTCGGATTCAATTCCACCCACCCACCCAAATATAAGCGATTTATCCCAAATTAGGCAAGAGCCCGAAGAAACAGTACACCATTACTGGGCCAGATTCCTCCTGGTCATGAACAGGATAAAGGACTGCCGCGAGGAAGACGCAATTTCATTCTTCTGCCATAATTGCACGGACAAGGGAATCCTCAACGCCATAAGTCACCGCGAAATTACACGCTTTGCCGACTTGGCATCCATAGTATGAAAGTACTGTGCGATGGAAAGCGCCTGGAAAACCGAAATAAAATTTTGGGGTAATCCGGCCCTGAATACAAACCCAGTCCGAAATACAAGGGTGCATTATCGCCAGACACCCGGGTTAAACACCAAAAAGCAAAAACCCTCGACAGGGCATGGAACTGTACTGGAGGGATGGCTCAATAGACCCTGTAAAATTCATAGTGCAGAGGGCACCAGACCAACTCATAGCCTTAGAGCATGTTGGATACTCCGGCAGGTGGCCAAAAGTGGCGAAGATCTTCTAACCCCAGAAGCCATAGAGCACCAGCCTAGGGATACCAGTACGGTATTAACAGTATTCGGGACTTTCGCATCAAATAATATGCAAAAACGAACACTCCATAGCCTTGCCGAGGTCTACCACGCGGCAACAATAAACCCATGGACTGACATGGCTATTACTTTTAATGCCAGTGACGAACCTAAATTCCGAACAGCCCGAGCACCAGCCGCATTGGTCCTCGGTCCAATAGTGGACGGCTTTCGACTCACCAAGGTACTCATGGACGGTGGCAGCGGATTGAACCTCATTTATGAGGAAACCCTTCGAAAAATGGAAATAGACTGGAACCGCATCGAGCGAAGTAGCACAACCTTTAGAGCAATAATCCCCAGTCAGGAAGCGTGCTGTATAGGAAAAATCACACTAGATGTGGTGTTCGGCACGCCGGATAATTACAGGTCCGAAGAGGTCACGTTCCAAGTGGCCCCGTTCAGTAGCAGATACCATGCTCTATTAGGGCGGGAGGCATTTACAATCTTCCAAGCCATACCCCATTACGGGTACATGAAGCTCAAAATGCCCGGGCCCAACGAAATCATCACTCTTGCTAGTGATCCGGACATAGCACTCCGCGCCAAAAATAAGACAGCCGCACTGGCCCTCGAGGCACTATCCGAAGCCCTAGCGGCCGAGGAACCGACTGCGCTGCACTCCATGGTGAAGAGGGACGACGTGATACTCGATAAAAGATCCAAGTCCACCTCCTTTAAATCGGCGGACAAAATAGTCAAATTCCAAGTCCATCCAACGGACCCTACAAAAACAGCTTCCATCGGGGCACAATTAAACCCTGATGTCGACGCCGCACTATGAGAGTTCCTACGTGAGAACTGGGACATTTTTGACTACCACCCTTCATACATGCCAGGAATCCCACGCAGGCTGGCCGAGCACAGCCTAAATATCCTAAAAGGATTCAAGCCAGTCAAGCAGGCTCTTCGGCGTTTCTCCGAACCTAAGAGACAAGCCATGTGAGAGGAACAACCCAAGCTATTGGAGGTCGTATTCATCAGAGACATAAAACATCCGGACTGGCTAGCAAACCTGGTGATGGTACCAAAGAAGCGCTTGTGCGTCGATTTTAAGTACCTTAACAAGGCCTGCCCAAAGGATCCCTTCCCCCTCTCCCGCATCGATCAAATCATCAACGCTACCGCAGGACACGATTCATTGTGTTTCCTCGACGCATACTCCGGCTACCATCAAATTAAAATGACAGAGCTAGACCAAGCCGCAGTGGCATTCATCACACCGTACGGCCCATTCTGCTTCAACACAATGCCCTTTGGGCTCAAAAATGCCGGCGCAACATATCAGCGCATGATTCAGACATGTCTGGCAAAACAGTGGAGGCATACGTAGATGACGTGGTCGTCAAAACCAAGCATGTCAAATCTCTAGTACACGACTTGAGGCTCACATTCGATAACCTCCGAACATACGACATCAAGCTCAACCCGGAAAAATGTGTTTTTTTGCGTACCAGCCAGAAAGCTCTTGGGCTTCATTGTATCCGGTAGAGGATTTGAAGCAAATCCAGCCAAGATCCGAGCTCGGTCACAATTGGACATCCCAAAGGACCTCAAACAAATAAAAAATTTGACCGGATGCGTGGTGGCTCTAAGCCGCTTTATCTCCCGCTTGGGAGAAAAGGCATTACCCCTTTATCGCCTCCTCCGGCACACCGAACACTTCGAGTGGACGGATGCCGCCACGGCCGGACTCGACGAAATAAAAGCCATATTGGCAACAAACCCAGTCCTGGCCGTGCCAAACATTGGCGAACCTATGCTATTATACATTGCGGCAACTCATCAAGTTGTAAGCGCAGTGCTCGTCGTCAAAACGAGAAACGGACGGACACAAATTCCCCCTTCAAAAGCCGGTTTACTATGTGTCCACTGTCCTTACTCCATGCAAGTCACGGTACCCGCATTATCAAAAGATAGCATACACGGTATTTATGGCATCCCGGAAGCTATGACACTACTTTCAAGAGTGTTCGATAACGGTAGCCTCGGAAGTACCACTTAATGATATTATAAACAACCGCGATGCGACGGGCCGGATTGCCAAATGGGCCATTGAGCTCCTCCCGTTCGACATAACTTACAAGCCACGGCGAGCTATTAGGTCGCAAGTTTTGGCCGACTTCGTCGCTGAGTGGACGGAAGCCGAACTCCCTAAAGAGTACGGCACATATTCAAAATGGATCATGCACTTCGATGACTCTAAAATGTTGGCTGGTCTAGGGGCTGGCATCGTTTTGACGTCCCCAACAGGAGATACAGTTCAATACGTACTACAGATAATGTATACGGACTCCAACAACGCAGCCGAATATGAGGCCCTTCTACATGGTCTCCTGATGGCAGTATCCATGGGCATTCAACGCCTAGAGGTGCGCGGGGATTCGAACCTCGCAATATCCCAAATAAAATGGAGACTTTGATGCCAAGGATCCGAAAATGGCAGCTTATCGCAATGCCGTCCTAAAAATGTCAGCTCGGTTCGAGGGGCTCGAATTTCACCATATAGCCCGGGAAAACAATCAGGGAGCAGACGTCCTGGCACGCATCAGCGCAAAACGCGATGCCGTCCCTCCCAACATCTTCTTGGAGAGGCTGTTCAAGCCATCCGTAGTATGGGAAGGGGAACCCGGAAATAACAGCCCAGACCCAACCGCACTGCCCGACACCGAACATTCTGACATAATTGGAGGCTCTGCCAACGAAATAACATCTTCAGCCCACGTAATAATGGTAGTCATCGCCCCGTGGATAGAACCATTCCTAGCCTACCTAACTAAGCAGGAACTTCCCGCGGACCAAAACGAGGCACGCTGCATAGTGCGGCGATCTAAAGCCTATAAAGTGCAAGAAGGAGAGCTTTATAAGAAAAGCACCACCGGAGTCCTTCAAAGGTGCATCTCCGAAGAGGAAGGGTGGAATCTTTTGGCTAAAATTCATGTCGGACTCGGCGGTCACCACGCGGCAGCCCAGGCCCTTGTAAGCAAGGCCTTCCATACAGGCTTCTATTGGCCGACGGCCCAGGCAGATGCTCAAGACTTAGTCCAACGATGCGTTGGTTGCTAGCTTTTTGCTAACCAAAGCAATATGCCACCCACCGCCCTCCAAACTATCCCCATCACCTGGCCCTTCGCGGTCTGGGGGCTTGACATGGTTGGACCCCTTAAAGGAGGAACCCACAAGCAAAAATACTTACTGGTCATGGTGGAAAAGTTCACCAAATGGATAGAAGCCAAGCCTGTTAAGACGGCCGAATCCGGACCGGTGATAGATTTCATATCCGGGGTCGTACACCGTTACGGCGTCCCCCACAGCATCATCACTGATAACGGCACGAACTTTACGGCCGACGAGGTAAAACTCTTGTGCAAAAACATGGGCATCAAGCTTGATTATGCTTCAGTCTATCACCCACAAACTAACGGTCAGGTCGAGCGAGCAAATGGTCTTATCATGAGTGGCATCAAACCCAGATTAGTGCGGTCCCTCAAGGAATCTGACACGCAAATGGGTAGAAGAGCTCAACTCCGTACTCTGGGGGCTACGAACCACGCCGAATCGCACTACCGGATACACACCATTCTTTATGGTATATGGCGCAGAGGCGGTTCTGCCCTGCGACATTATTCATGAGTCACCTCGAGTGCGCATGTACGAAGAAAGAGAAGCCGAGCTTGATCGGCAGGACAGTTTGGACGCCTTGGAGGAGGAGCGTGACGTGGCAAAAGCCCGTTCCGCATTCTATCAACAACAGGCTCGAAGATACCAAAGCAGAGAAGTACGGGCCAAAACTTACAATATTGGCGAGTTAGTTCTACACCTGCCTGATAAGAAAAAGGACAAACTCAAGCCCAAATGGGAAGGTCCCTTCATCATTGACCATGTCCTGACTGGTGGAGCGTACCGTCTGCGGGATGCATTGGATAATCGACTCGAGCCGAACCCATGGGACGCAGCCCAACTTCGAAGATTCTACACCTAACGCCGGACTTTGTGTTCGTCTCCTTCCTCTGTCCATTTTTTATACACTATCTTTCTTATATTTTTCTCCTTCTCCTTTTATTTTCTCTCACGGCCTTTAGGGGCCCATTCGTGCCTTGTTTGCACGCAACTGATGCGCTATCCGCGCTCATTATAAATGGGGGCTTCTTTAACAGAAGATCATTCATACGGGCTTTATGCCCAACACATGTGTTATCCTTCCGCATGTACCCTTTATTCACCATTATGTGGATCGATATGACTTAAGTTTTGGCCAAGCTGGGTTTCCTGCCTCTTGTATTTATGCCCTACGTTCCCGTTAATTCGGCTAGGGCATAAGGGGAGCACCTCTGCGATTGTTACTGCCGGGTCAGTCGGATCTGTACCTCAGACTGGGTGAAGCCGAAAGCTAGCGTTCTTAAGGGAATATTCGGTCGGTGAACTAAAGATGATTTTTCACTTATTTACTTATGCGCCCACAGATGTTTTTTCTGCGTTTCTTCTCGCAGCCCGGACATGCACTTTAGGGCATGCCTCCCAGGGAAAGGAACCCCTAACAGAACTATTCTCCCTGGAAGAAGTTTCTTACTAACCATGTAATATAACATAACTAGTTGGGCACTTGTACGTTCAAGCACTAATGACCCCTACGCCTGGTCTCCACGCATGCCCCGATTCTTACATAACCGAGAGGGTATTCGGATACACTCCGGACCGTCGGGTCCCGAGGTTGAAGCGAAAAGGTCTGCCACAACAAACGATCTACAGTCCGGCTAGAAGGCATTATACATGTCACTTTAAATTACATAGTCAATTTGACTGGTTGAATTCCTCTTCAATACTATCCAATAGGCTGTCTAGTCTACAGTCTTGTTGGGAATACTTTGCGGCCAATTCTACTTGGCCCTACACTAAGCTCACAGGGATCTCCTTCCCATCGGGCCCCACAGGTCCGACCTCGTCCATGTGGTTTGGGTTAGCCTTCGTGTACCGCGTCTTCACCATTTCCCAGGCTTCCCTGGCGCCCTGACGGCAGGCCGATATCTTCCATGATCGGAAGCGCCGCCGCGCTCCCTTCAGCTTCTCTGCAAGCTCTCCAAGGCCTTCGGGCACGGAGACAGATGGCCACAAGGCCTGGGCGACACCTTGCATCACCTGCCGAACTCGTTCGTGTAGTTCCTATGCATGACCACCTGTTAGCATACCTACAGACATAACTCTATCAGCCAACTTCCTCGCCGAACTCTTTTTCAAAGTTCGTTCAAGCACTTACTAAATATGCCGCGTCGAAGCCGCCGATTCTCCTTAACAGAGTCTGACAGTTGGGCACGAACATCTTTTAGTTCCACGCCCAGCTTGGTGTTGGCATCTAGGAGATCATTCTTCTCCTGCCTCACCCTCGTAAGCACGCTCTCACCGGCCTTCAGCTAGCGTAGGAGCTGTTGCTTATCCGGATTTACTCCAGCGTCATCTGCAATTTTATCGTCAGATCTGCATATACGCCGCACTCTATATGATACTTATCATTCGAAGGATATATTACCAGAGGGGGTCTCTTTGGGCTCCCCTGCTGCGGCTAGTGCGGCCTGAAGTTGGGCTTTGCACTCTTCCAGCTCCTGGGATAGTTGGGTATTCTTTCCTGTAATAACCTGCATAACAAATGATCCTTAAATCATTTATTCTAACTGTTTCAAGTCTCAGGGCTACTGATATATATAATCACCAAATTTTCTCACCCGTATGTCTTTTACATACTGCTCTGTGGCTCTGACTAGACCATTTTGAGCGGCACGGAGGTACGCATCTCCCGAGTTGAAGGCATCCAATGCCTCTTGGGAGAAACAAGCATCACGAAGAACAGTCCGGCGACGCCTGTGGTTCATGGAACTTTCCACCTCGGAATTGGTGGCGGACAGTCTATCCGCATCCTCTGTCGGAGGAGCGCCCGGCGCACGCCTCGTATTCGTTCCCGCCTCCGAATCCGGCCTTGGAGCCTGGCTGGTGGAGGCGCGATTAGTAGCCTCTCCGGGTATAGTCCGACGAGCGCTTGTTTTCCTAAAAAGAAGGCATGGGCATTAGTATGCCTCTGAGAATAATGTCTTGGAATAAAGACGGCGTGCCGTACCGCTGCGTCGATGTCTCAATCCGGACTGCGTGTCTTTTCAGCCTGCGTGGCCTCATGGCCCCTTGTTGGCTAGTCGCCGCAGGCTCGGCCTTCCGCCTCAAGGACCTCCCCTGCAAAACACGGTTGTTATACGGTAATCAAAAACACGCAAGGACGGATCCCTTTTCAAAGTACTGGGACTTCGGTCTCAGTTACCTGTGAGTCTGGAAGTAGCCCAGGGTAATCGGCCGTAATGGCCACCAAGGCGTTGTCATTGCTCAATTGGTAAAATACCCCATTGATCAGCTCCACAGATATGTCCGGATCCTCTTGGGAGACCGGGTCAAGGGACCGTTCCGGGTCCTCGGGTTGTGGAGGGGGTTGCTTATCTCCCTTACAGCCTGGCGCAGCTCCTGCATTGAAATTGCTAGACTGAATACTTAACTATGGGAATATGAAACGGATGGGCGAGAAAAAGTCTCCGCTTACCCAGCTCGGAGGATTGTACATAGAAAATCCACCCTGCGGGTTGACGCGGACGAATTCCTCCACTTCTCCCTTGTACAAAGCGGATAAGATCTTTATTAGATCAGCAACCGATTCCGGCCCTTTACGGCCGGAGCAGGTGGCATCATCCTCCCCGTTGAAATCCCACATAGGGTGGCCTCTATACTGAAGCGGCTGCACCCCCTGCATAATACATGTGGCCATGACCTCGATCATGATCAATCCGGATCGAGCGAACAAACTTATCCGGCTCATCAGGTAAAGAATGTCCCTGTCATCTTCCTCCAGGGGGCTCCATGGACACCAGCTCCGGCGCTTCTTCAAAGGAGCGTTGTCGAACTCAGGGAGGCCGATTCGAATTGGGTCCGAGAGGGGGACGTCTTCTATATAAAACCATTCTGAAGGCCAGTCTTCGGACATCTTCTCTGGGGTTCCAGACAGATATTCGGTCCCGGCAATATGCCACACTTCGGCTCCGCCCACTTGATATGTTGACCCCTTCTGAGAACGGGGCACAAGGCAGAACAGCTTCTTCCACAGCACGAAATGAGCCTCACAGCCCAAAAACAGCTCGCAAAGGGCTATGAATCCCGCGATATGCAATATGGAGGCAGGCATAAGGTTGTGCAACTAGAGGCCGTAGAACTCCAGGAGCCCCCAGAGAATTGGATGAATTGGAAATCCGAGCCCTCTTACCAAAGGAGGGACAAGGCATACCCGCTCTCCCTTGGAGGGATTGGGAAGCTCTCCGCTTGCTCTACGCCATTATAGGTGGCGAGCCCGGCTCGAACTGGGACCATGTACGCCGGGGGAAGAAATCCCTTGGTCTGAAGCATCACTAATTTGCTGTGAGGGACGGAACATCTCCCCCAATCTCCAGGCTTGGGGCTAGGGGAGCGAGAGGAGGAGCTGCGTCGACCGGCCATGATGGAAAGGATCTCTGTCGGATGCGCTCCGATGAAGGCTCGCCAAGGGAGGATGGTGTGATTTGGATCTGAATCCTCGTCTTTTTAATAGGCAGCTCATTCACACAGCTAGGAGGGTAAATGTAAAAACACCCTGGCTCTTCACATTCACTCGACACATGGAAAGTGGCCATTATTGGGCGTGGAAGCCAAGGAGCGCAACATTAACAAGAGGCCGGACACTATTTCAACAGGTACACGGAATTTGGAGAGGAACCCGCCTTGCAATGCTGAAAACAATTTGCGCGCCGGACTCATCGTCATTGAAGCCTGGTTCGGGGGCTACTGAGGGAGTCCTGGATTAGGGGGTCTCCGGACAGCCAGATTATATTCTTTGGCCGGACTGTTGGACTATGAAGATACAAGATTGAAGACTTCGTCTCGTGTCCGAGTGGGACTCTACTTGGCGTGGAAGGCAAGCTAGGCAATACGGATATGCATATCTCCTCCTTTGTAACCGACCTTGTGTAACCCTAGCCCCTTCCGGTGTCTATATAAACCAGAGGGTTTTAGTCCGTAGGACAACATACAATCATACCATAGGCTAGCTTCTAGGGTTTAGCCTCTTTGATCTCGTGGTAGATCTACTCTTGTACTACCCATATCATCAATATTAATCAAGCAGGACGTAGGGTTTTACCTCCATCAAGAGGGCCCGAACCTAGGTAAAACATTGTGTCCCCTGCCTCCTGTTACCATCCGGCCTAGACGCACAGTCGGGACCCCCTACCCGAGATCCGCCGGTTTTGACACCGATAATGCCGAACTGTATCAAGTGATGTTAGAGGCTTACAAGATCCCTGGAAGGTTCTACGGGAACTCGGGGCCATGTGACATTCTGTCCATTGCTATGGAAACAAAAGAGCCCCCTGGTCGTGCAAGGGGTATATGTGTTAATGTCCCGCACAAGAGGGTTGTCACACTCAGCAAACAAGAGAGGCTCGGCATGAAAAAGCAATGAGTGAAATGAAGCAGAATGCATTGTATGAAAGGTTGAGGAAGGAGATTTATCCAGCTGTTCGAAAGGATGTTGAGGAGTAAATGATGATGCAGAAGACTCTAACACTGACAGATAGCCAGCAGATGGGAGGGGAGGCGGGCATGGAGGATCCTGCTTATTGCGCCACAACACTGCACAAGAGTAGATGTGCATCACCTGACCCCAGCGACACTGAGACTGCAGCTGCTCGTGATGATGCTATATCTGATCTATCTGGAATAAAAGACAGACTAAAGGGCGTGCTTACACATTATGAAGGTACATTAAAATGTGCAACAGCCTGGGTTTGCCCACCCTTCTTGGAAGATGGCCTCTTGTTGGACAATGTGCCATTGAAGCCGGGCTGTGTGAAGTGCTACGCGATTGAAGTAAAGCCTAGATTCAATGAATTTGCCCTGAAGAATGTCCTAGGAGACTTCGATGAGGAAAGGACCTTGGGAGAAACACTGTTACATCACATCCAGTGGCCACGAAAGGAAATAGAGTTCATTGATGGGATCCCTGAAACCCACCAAGAGCAACCACTGTCGCCCCTCAACTGGTGATGCTCTCCTTGGCACAGCAGCTCTCACAAGCTGATGCATCAACCTGTGATCAGTCGGCCCGACTTTGTGGCATACAGGCCATGTCATCCTCCACCCCAAAGAAACCAATGGCAAGGCCTACAACTGCTGAAGACGCACCACTAATTCGGATGCCGGCCTCTAAAGCAGCGGGGGGGGGGGAGGGGGACCCAGCTGCAGCACATGCTCAGCAGACCAACCTGGTGGAACAAACTGCTAAGCAGTCTGATGCTTTGGAACCAACTGCTAAGTAGTCTAGGTCCATAACCGACTGCTCATCAGTCCATCGGTCCGCAGTCGCGTGATCAGCATACCAATGCGTCAGCACTTCCTTCTCAGCAAACCAACGCGTTGGCACGACCTCCTCAGCACACCAACAAGTTGGCACCACCTACGCAGAAACCCGACATAGCTTCAACACATGGTCAGCAGTACGATGCCTCTGCTCCTACAGCCCAGCAGTCCGTCATAGCAGCACCTCCAGCTCAACGGTCCGGCATAGATAAATTGTCTGCTAAGCAGTCCATCCAAGCTTCACCGTCTGCTCGGCAGTCTACCTTGCAGGTGATGTCTACTACACAACCTTCTTCTTGTAGACATTGTTGGGCCTCCAAGTGCAGAGGTTTGTATGATAGTAGCAAATTTCCCTCAAGTGGATGACCTAAGATATATCAATCTGTGGGAGGCGTAGGATGAAGATGGTCTCTCTCAAACAACCCTGCAACCAAATAACAAAAATCTCTTGTGTCCCCAACGCACCCAATACAATGGTAAATTGTATAGTTGCACTAGTTCGGCAAAGACATGGTGATACAAGTGCAATATGGATGATAGATATAGGTTTTTGTAATCTAAAAATATAAAAACAGCAAGGTAACTTGTAGAAAAAGTGAGCGTAAACTGTATTGCAATGCTAGGAAACAAGGCCTAGGGTTCATACTTTCACTAGTGCAAGTTCTCTCAACAATAATAACATAACTAGATCATATAACTATCCCTCAACATGCAACAAAGAGTCACTCCAAAGTCACTAATAGAGGAGAACAAACGAAGAGATTATTGTAGGGTACGAAACCACCTCAAAGTTATCCTTTCTGATCGGTCTATTAAAGAGTCCGTAGTAAAATAACACGAAGCTATTCTTTTCGTTCGATCTATCCTAGAGTTCATACTAGAATTACACCTTAAGACACAAATGAACCAAAACCATAATGTCACCTAGATACTCCAATGTTACCTCAAGTATCCATGGGTATGATTATACGATATGCATCACACAATCTCTGATTCATCTATTCAACCAACACAAAGAACTTCAAAGAGTGCCCCAAATTTTCTACCGGAGAGTCAAGACTAAAATGTGTGCTAACCCCTATGCATAAGTTCACAAGGTCACTGAACTCGCAAGTTGATCACCAAAACATACATCAAGTGAATCACGTGAATATCCAATTGTCACCATAGATAAGCACATGTAAGACGTACATCAAGTGTTCTCAAATCCTTAATGACTCAATTCGATAAGATAACTTCAAAGGCAAAACTCAATTGATTACAAGAGAGTAGAGGGGGAGAAACGTCATAAGATCCAGCTATAATAGCAAAGCTCGCGGTACATCAAGATCGTGCCAAATCAAGAACACGAGAGAGAGAGAGATCAAACACATAGCTACTGGTACATACCCTTAGCCCCGAGGGTGAAATACTCCCTCCTTGTCATTGAGAGCTTCGGGATGATGAAGATTGCCACCGGTGATGGATCCCCCCTCTGGCAGGGTGCCGGAACAGGGTCCCGATTGGTTTTTTGTGGCTACGGAGGCTTGAGGCGGCGGAACTACCGTTCTAGGTTATTTTTTGGAAGTTTGGGGATATATAAGAGGTGTTGGCGTCGGGAACAAGTCAGGGGGGTCCACGAGGCGGCCACGAGGTAGGTGGAGCGCCCTCCACCCTCATGGTGCCTCGGGACTCTTCTGGTCCATCTCCAATGCTCTGTGGGATTCATCTAGTCCAAAAATAATCTCCGTAAATTTTCAGGTCAATTGGATTCCGTTTGATATTCTTTTTGTGTGATACTCAAAAACAAGGAAAAAACATAAACTGGCACTGGGCTCTAGGTTAACAGGTTAGTACCAAAAATAATATAAAAGAGCATATTAAAGCCCATTAAACATCCAAGATGGATAATATAATAGCATGAATACTTCATAAATTATAGATACGTTGGAGACGTATCAGCATCCCAAGCTTAGTTCCTGCTCGTCCTCGAGTAGGTAAATGATAAAAGAAATAATTTATGAAGTGTGAATGCTAACAGGTGAACAAGTTTGATTATTGATAATTTCAATCACCTTTTCTAGCATCATTATATGTCATAACAGTAGCTCATCTCATAAAACTTCTCATGCTCAAGTAACAAGCTATTCACATGTTAAATCATACACCATAAACTTTCTTGAAAACTAACAAAATATGTTCTCAGTCATCAAACAATTGCAATTCATCTTATTTTCGGGAAGGGTCTATGTAAGAGCTTTGATTTAGCAAATCCCACATACTCAACTATCATATAGTCTTCCATGATTGCTACCACTCAAAGCATATTTTTTAGAACAAATAGCATCCATCAAACACAAAGAAAGATAGTGTTTCGCGTTCCAACTTACTTATCATATAGATAATTGTCAACAATAATAATTCATGATCAAATATATTTGAATGGCCATATATGCTTGGATCTTTCCCCATCACATGATGCTTGCCGACTAAAGAGTAGGTTGGAATGAGAAGGAATACTACTGACTCTTGCATAAAAGTAAAAGATAGGCCCTTCGCAGAGGGAAGCAGGGATTTGCAGAGGTGCCAGAGCTCGAAGCTTTTAAAACAGAGATGAAAATAATTTTGAGAGGTATGCTTTCATTGTCAACATAACAACCAAGAGTTCCCACTGTCTTCCATACTAGATACATTATAGGCGGTTCCCAAACAGAATGGTAAAGTTTTTACTCCCCCACCACCAACAAGCACATTCCATGGCTGGTCCGAAACAACGGGTACTGTCCAACTATCAACAATCCTGGGGGAGTTTTTGTTGCAATTAAATTTGATTTGATTTGAGCATGGAACTGGGCATCCCAGTTACCAGCCATTTTCTTGTGAATGATGAGCGAAGTCCACCCATCGTGAGAATATGGTGGACACTCATGGAAGAAACTTGGTTCAAGGACTTTGTATGCACAAGCAGTATTCCCGCTTAAGACAGAAATTTTGGCTAGCAAAGGATTCTAAATAGCAAGCACTGTTGGAGGATCTATAACAATATAACTTCTATACAAATATACCCAAAAATAACTCATTAAGTTGTCTTCCTTGTCCAACTTCAACTAATTTGATCAAGTTTGAAAATAATTAATGGGGCACATAATCATAGAAGATGTCCAAGATAGTATATTTATATGTGAAATCTCTCTTCCTTCAATATTCTTTCATGAATTGTTCAAGTGACCTATACTATGTTTGCTAACTTTCAATAAATTTACCACCTATACTTCTTACAAGTGAAGTCATTACTTCCCATGGGATAAGCATACGAAACATATATAATTTCAGATTTATGATATTCAAATCATTCAACCATTTACTTATAGGATATAAGTGAAGCACACGAGTGAATGACAAACTACTGCAAAAAGATATAAGTGAAGATCAATGAGTAGTTAAATAACTATGTAGGTATGTGAAGACTCTCTCTCATTTAAGAATTTCAGATCTAATGTATTTTATTCAAGCAGCAAGCAAAGAAAAATAAAATGACATTGCAAGGATAGCACAACTCATGTGAAGAAGCAAAAACTTAGGTTCAACCGATACTAACCGATAATTGTTGAAGAAGACAGGTGGCATGCCTACCGGGGCATCCCCAAGCTTAGATGCTTGAGACTTCTTGAAATATTATCTTGGGATGCCTTGGGAATGCCCAAGCTTGAGCTTTTGTGTCTCCTTAACTCCTCTCATATCAGGGTTTTCCTAAATCTTAAAAGCTTCATCCACACAAAACTCAACAAGAACTCGTGAGATAAGTTAGTATAAACCAATGAAAAAACCTTATCATACTCTACTATAGCAAATCACTAAAATTATTATTAAACATTTCATACTAAATGCCTCTGCATATTTAATACTCCTATGCTCAAATAGAATCATTAAACAAGCAAAAATATGCAAACAATGCAAACATAACAGCAATCTGCCAAAACAGTACAGTGTGTAAAGAATGCAAGAGTATCAATACTTCCCTAACTCCAAAAATTATGAAAATTTACCACACTGTAGAAATTTTATCAGAGCTCAGTATGCAAAAAGTTTCAACATTTTATCATATTCTGACTTTTTTAGGAAATTTTTGCGACAGTGATAAACTTTCTGTTTTGAAACAACAACATGTATACTTGCAAAATAAGCATGGTAAGGGCTATCATTGACATTTTTATAGAAATAAAGATGCAAAACGTTATTATAAATAGCAGCAAGAAAATACTAACAAAATAAAATGATACTCCAAGCAAAACACATATCATGTGGTGAATAAAAATATAGCTCTAAGTAAAGTCACCGATGAACGAAGACGAAAGAGGGGATGCCATTCGGGGCATCCCCAAGTTTAGGATCTTGGTTTTCCTTGAATACTACCTTGGGGTGCCTTCGGCATCCCCAAGCTTAGGCTCTTGCCACTCCTTATTCCATAGACCATCAAATCTTTACCCAAAACTTGAAAACTTCACAACACAAAACTTAATAGAAAACTCGTAAGCTCCGTTAGTATAAGAGAATAAATCACCACTTAGGTACTATTGTGAACTCATTTAAATTCATATTGGTGTAATATCTACTGTATTACAACTTCTCTATGGTTCATACCCTCCGATACTACATATGGTTTCATCAAAATAAGCAAACAACACATAGAAAATATAATCTGCCAAAAATAGAACAGTCTGTAGTAATCTGTAACTCTCGAATACTTATGTAACTCCAAAAATCCTGACAAATTTGGAATTCCTAAGCAATTTGTTTATTAATCTTCTACAGAAATAATCAACTGAAAAGCACATCATGTGATTTATTAAAATTATTTCCATGCGCGCAAAAGTTTCTGCTTTCAGCAAGATCAAATTAACTATCATCGTAGGCTATCCTAAAGGTATTACTTGGCACTTTATTGAAACAAAAGCTATAAAACATGATTACTACAGTAGCTTAATCATGTGGACACACCAAAACAGTAGGTATAAATGTTGGGTTGTCTCCCAGCAAGCGCTTTTCTTTATTGCCTTTTTAGCTAGGCATGATGAATTCAATGATGCTCACATAAAAGATAAGAATTGAAACATAAAGAGAGCATAATGAAGAATATGACTAACACATTTAATCCTAACCCACTTCCTATGCATAGGGATTTTTTGAACAAACAACTTATGGGAACAAGAATCAACTTGCATAGGAAGGCAAAACAAGTGCAACTTCAAAAATTTCAACACATAGAGAGGAAACTTGATATTATTGCAATATGTAAGAGCACATGTTCCTCTCTCATAATAATTTTCAGTAGCATCATGAATGAATTCAACAATATAACCATCACATAAAGCATTATACCCATGATGCACAAGCATATAAATTATACTACTCTCCACATAAGCAAAATTCTTCTCATTCGGAATAATGGGAGTAAAACCAACAAAATAACTATCATGTGAGGCATAATCCAATTGAAAATCAAAATCATGATGAAAAGTTTCATGGTTATCATTGTTCTTTATATCATACATGTCGTCACAATAATCATCATAGATAGCAACTTTGTTCTCATAATCAATTGGAACCTCTTCCAACATAGTGGATTCATCACTAAATAAAGTCATGACCTCTCGAAATCCACTTTCATCAATATAATCATCATAAATAGGGGCATGCATTCATCAAAATACATTTTCTCATCAAAACTTGGGGGACTAAAAATATCATCTTCATCCAACATAGCATCCCCAAGCTTGTGGCTTTGCATATCATTAGCATCATGGATATTCAAGGAATTCATACTAACAACATTGCAATCATGCTCATCATTCAAAGATTTAGTGCCAAACATTTTAATGCATTCTTCTGCTAACAATTGAGCACAATTATCAGAATCCTTATTTTCACGGAAGACATTAAAAAGATGAATCATATGAGGCACCCTCAATTCCATTTTTTTGTAGTTTTCTTTTATAGACTAAACTAGTGATAAAACAAGAAACTAAAAGATTTGATTGCAAGATCTAAAGATATACCTTCAAGAACTCACCTTCCCGGCAACGGTGCCAGAAAAGAGCTTGATGTCTACTACACAACCTTCTTCTTGTAGACGTTGTTGGGCTCCAAGTGCAAAGGTTTGTAGGACAGTAGCAAATTTCGCTCAAGTGGATGACCTAAGGTTTATCAATCCGTGGGAGGCGTAGGATGAAGATGGTCTCTCTCAAAAAACCCTGCAACCAAATAACAAAGTGTCTCTTGTGTCCCCAACACACCCAATACAATGGTAAATTGTATAGGTGCACTAGTTCGGCGAAGAGATGGTGATACAAGTGCAATATGGATGGTAGATATAGGTTTTTGTAATATAAAAATATAAAAACGGCAAGGTAACTAGTAGCAAAAGTGAGCGTAAACAGTATTGCAATGCTAGGAAACAAGGCCTAGGGTTCATACTTTCACTAGTGCAAGTTCTCTCAACAATAATAACATAACTGGATCATATAACTATCCCTCAACATGCAACAAAGAGTCACTCCAAAGACACTAATAGCAGAGAACAAACGAAGAGATTATTGTAGGGTACGGAACCACCTCAAAGTTATCCTTTCTGATCAATCTATTCAAGAGTCTGTAGTAAAATAACATGAAGCTATTCTTTCCGTTCGATCTACCCTAGAGTTCATACTAGAATAACACCTTAAGACACAAATCAACCAAAACCCTAATGTCACCTAGATACTCCAATGTCACCTCAAGTATCCATGGGTCTGATTATACGATATGCATCACACAATCTCAGATTCATCTATTCAACCAACACAAAGAACTTCAAAGAGTGCCCCAAAGTTTCTACCGGAGAGTCAAGACGAAAACGTGTGCCAACCCCTATGCATAAGTTCACCAGGTCACTGAACCCGTAAGTTGATCACCAAAACATACATCAAGTGAATCACGTGAATATCCTGTTGTCACCACAGATAAGCACATGCAAGACGTACATCAAGTGTTCTCAAATACTTAAAGACTCAATCTGATAACATAACTTCAAAGGGAAAACTCAATCCATTACAAGAGAGTAGAGGGGGAGAAACATCATAAGATCCAACTATAATAGCAAAGCTCGCGGTACATCAAGATCGTGCCAAATCAAGAACACGAGAGAGAGAGAGAGAGAGATCAAACACATAGGTACTAGTACATACCCTTAGCCCCGAGGGTGAACTACTCCCTCCTCGTCATGGAGAGTGCCGGGATGATGAAGATGGCCATCGGTGATGGATCCCCCCTTCGGCAGTGTGCTGGAATAGGGTCCCAATTGGTTTTTGGTGGCTACAGAGGCTTGCGGCGGTGGAACTCCCGATCTAGGTTATTTTCTGGAAGTTTGGGGATATATAATAGGTGTTGGCGTTGGGAACAAGTCAGGTGTGTCCACGAGGCGGCCACAAGGTAGGGGGCACCCAAGGGGTAGGGCACGCCCTCCACCCTCGTGGTGGCCTCGAGACTCTTCTGGTCCATCTCCGATGCTCCATGGGCTTCTTCTGGTCCAAAAATAATCTCCGTAAGTTTTCAGGTCAATTGGACTTTGTTTGATATTCCTTTTCTGCGATACTCAAAAACAAGGAAAAAACAGAAACTGGCATTGGGCTCTAGGTTAATAGGGTAGTCCCAAAAATAATATGAAAGAGCATATTAAAGCCCATTAGACATCCAAGATGGATAATATAATAGCATGAATACTTCATAAATTATAGATACGTTGGAGACATATCAGCACAGAACTAGACGTTGTGCCAGAAATGCTTCAAGTACCAAGAAGGAAGTGGCCAAAAAGGCTACACCCACGACCACGAGGAAGCGCTGCGGGAAAGTGAAGTGGAAAGAGAATGATTGCCTCTTACTTAAAGCACTCATCGCCAGAACCAAATTAACAGCAGCTTGTTCGAATCGGGGAGTAATATTATTTCTGACTCCATGGATGATGAAGAAGTACGTTTGTTGCTTGCTAAAAGTAAAGCATACGTACTTCAAGCACGCTATTACGTCCATGGCCAGCCATTTCTTGTTGGTGAATACTTTGATGAGTGCAGCTGCAGTTGTCGCGAGTTACATGAATATTGCATGGATCTAATGTCAGCAGGTCATCATGGTTTGCTAGTTCACTACAACAAAGATCATTTCCGACACGATGCTTGTTCCATCGATGTGAGTTTTGAGGACTTACATCTCTTCTTCAACTTCAATGTGCTCGATGCCACTCTTATTAGATGCCTGATTTTGTAAGTACTTAACAAACTCTGATCAACTTCTCCATACAAGGTTGTAAATGATAAATAGCTAACTGCATTTTATTCCTCTCAGGGGATTGAACGCGCAGAGAAGAAAAAGGGAGAGTGTGTATTTCATAGATCATGAATTAGAAAATGGCACAACAATACATGGTAAGGACCTACGGGACTGGGCCGTTAACACAATCGTCCATCTCTTCGAAAACACGTCCCATGCAGAATCATTTCTCTGGCCATATCATGAACGGTAAGTCAAGTAAACAACCATGCATACACTTATTGTCTTTCAGATTTTGACATAATTCGTTAGTTCATGCCTTTCTTAATATGTAGCAATAACTGGATATTGGTATTCATTGTTCCAAACAAGAACACAGTTTACTACATCGATTCTCTCAGAGAGTTAACAAACGCTCAAGATCTGATGCATCTTCAGCAATTCATGGATATGTATTGAATTCTATGATGTTGAAATTAATATATGGTTCAATAATTGATGTTGTCAAAATTCATCATCATTTGCAGTGTGCTCGCATTCTGGAAAACTAAACTAGGGAACCTGTTCAAGAGGGAACTACCTCTGCAGCACGAGATCGTTTCTCCGGTAACACGCCGAAATCCGTTATTTTCAGAAAATTTATCCAACAGTTTGCAAATATCTTTCCTTATGCTAGTCAAATGTTCAAGCTTCTAAATAAACCTCTTTCTATTTTGTCCAAAGAAAATATAAGACATCTAACACCGGTTAGGTTGTTCCTAACAGGACAAATACATGACTAATTTTGTACAAAAAATTTCAGTTGTCCTCAGCAAGAAGCAAGGACTAACCTTTGTGGATACTATGTTTGCAGACACATGATCTCCATCTGCAAATCTGTTGATAGTTGCGATGATCCTCACGAATTTTAGTACCAGTAAGTCTATCTTAATTAATATCTTCTACTCCACTCATATGGCACATTATGATCTTAAAAATACTGCAGCTCATCTTGAAACCAAGGACCCCTGAACCGCTCCTGGCTGGTGAATTGCTGATGGTTCGGAGATTTATCAGTGACTTCTTCCTGGATCACTACATCAATCCCACTGGTGATAATGAAGAATTCAGCATGCCTTCTCCTATGATTAGCCGCTAAACATATATGCATGGATCCATTGTTTTCCATCTGATGAGGTCTTCGTATTTCATACACTATGATTAATTATGTAATGCATATATGTGTGGACAAATCATTGGAATTTAGCTACCATATGTTCAATCACAATTGTTGCAAAATCTGATGAATGTTCTTCTTGTGGACACTATTTGTTCAATTTAATATTGTGGTGAATTTTCTTTTTGCGTGCCGATTCAAAATGGGATATTTTTGTTTATTTGTTCAATTGAATATTGTGGCGAATTTGCTTTTGTGTGCCGATTCAAAATGTGATATTTTTGTTTATTTGTTCAATTGAATATTGTGGCGAATCTGCTTTTTGCATGCCGATTCAAAATGGGATATTTTTGTTTTAACCTGGCAATTGCTCCGCACACGGTTCAACTAAATGAGTGTATGTGATCCACATCGGAAACCATACGTCAATCGTAGCGGAACCGTCGGTGATACACAGCAGATCGCAAATGATTTGCAGCGGTACTACGTGTGCGTAGGGTGTCCAGAATCGTTTGTGATATTGCGTTATCGCACACGAGAACTCAGAGTAAACCGTGCCCAATGTAAAATACAATCCCAGTCGTAATTTTTTCAGGAAACGTGTGGGATCCCAAACGAAAAGCACACGTCACTCTTGCGGCAACCGTCGGTGATACCCAACAAATCACAAACAGTCTACAACACTTGTATGTGTGCGAAGGGGCTCCTGAACCGTTTGTGATAGAACATTATCGCAGACGGTAATTGTTGGGAAACGTGTGCGATGGAGTCTTGCATGGCAGACGGGTTACCCAGAAAACTCTTGTGCGATGGGGCACAAGTCACACATAGTTCATATGTTGGCCTGTGTGCCTTACATACTGTTTCCCAAACGGTTCATTATGACAGACCGTATGGTTTCACTACGTCATTAGAAATGTTTAATCACTGGTACCACACGTGCGAAAGAATTTAGTGTGTGCTGCATCGTACACGATTACATTTTGGAAGGTCTCTGGATCACTGCTCCATATCCCCGACGGTTTCTGGGTCGTGTGGGAAGGACACCCTATAGCCCACACTCACTTGGAGACGGTCCCAAATGCCGTCGCGGAAAGGGGTTAAAAACCGTTTGTATAGCACTGACGAGTACCAGTGACCGACTCCTACCTGCATCTACTACTATTACTCCACACAATGACTACTATCCAGCATGCATCTAGTGTATTAATTTCATAGGGAAACAGAGTAATGCAATAAGAACGCTGACATGATGTAGACAAGATCTATCTATGTAGAGATAGACACCCATCATTTTATCCTTAGTAGCAATGATGCATACGTGTCGGTTCCCCTTTTGTCACCGGATCAAGCACCGTAAGATCGAACCCACTACAAAGCACCTCTTCCCATTGCAACATAAATAGATCGAGTTGGCCAAACAAAACACAAATATCAAATAAGAAATACGAGGCTATAAGCAATCATGCATATAAGAGATCAAAGAAACTCAAATAACTTTCATGGATAAAAAGATAGATCTGATCATAAACTCAAAGTTCATCTGATCCCAACAAACACACCACAAAAAGAGTTACATCATACGGATATCCAAGAGACCATTGTATTGAGAATCAAACGAGAGAGGAAGCCATCTAGCTACTAACTATGGACCCGAAGGTCTACAAAGAATTACTCACGCATCATCGGAGAGGCACCAATGGAAGTGGTGAACCCCTCCGTGATGGTGTCTAGATTGGATCGGGAGGTTCTGGACTCTGCGGTGGCTGGAATTGATTTTTGTCGACTCCCCTAGGGTTTCTAGAGTATTGGGGTATTTATAGAGCAAAGAGGCGGTCCGAGGGGCACCTGAGGTGGGCACAACCCACCAGGGCGCGCCCTGGTAGGTTGTGCTCCCCTCGGAGCACCCCCCCTGCGTTGCCTTGGCCCATATTGGGTGTCTTCTGGTCCATCAAAAAGCTCCGTGAAGTTTCGTTGCATTTGGACTCTGTTTGGTATTGATTTCCCGCGATGTAAAAAACATGCAGAAAACAGCAACTGGCACTTGGCACTATCTCAATAGGTTAGTACCAAAAAATGATATAAACTGGCTATAAAATGATTATAAAACATCCAAGATTGATAATATAACAGCATGGAACAATCAAAAATTATAGATACGTTGGAGACATATCAGCCGCCTCGTGGCTTTTCTGACGTGCACTCCAAGCCCTCTGGATGTCTTCTGGTCCAAGAGAAATTATCGCGAAATTTTCATTCCGTTTGGACTCCGTTTTGTATTCCTTTTCTACGAAACTCTAAAAAAGGAAAAAAAAGGAACTAGCACTGGGCTCTAGGTTAATAGGTTAGTCCGAAAAATCAGATAAAATAGCATATTAATGCATATAAAACAGCCAAAATGGATAATATAATAGCATGTAACAATCAAAAATTATAGATATGTTGGAGACGTATCATTGGTGCTTTATAAGAGAAGATGGAGACTCAAATTAAAAATGAAAATTGCATAAAGTAAAGGAAAGGCCCTTCACAGAGAGAAGTAGGGATTTGTAGAGGTATTAGAGCTCAAAGCGAAAAACTTAGAACTAAAAACATTTTGAGAGGTATGCTTTTCCCACCAACGAAAATGACTTAGAGTTCCCCACACTTTCCATGCTAGATGTGTTATTCTCACGATATCGGCCACCCCTCACTACCTCGCGAGCGGTACGAGCACACAAAAGAGAAATTTATTTTGAAAATTAGAGACGGCACATACAAATTTGCTTTGAACAGCAAAAGAATACTGCATATAGGTAGATATAGTGGACTCATGTGGCAAAACTGGTTTAAAGGTTTTTGGATGCACAAGTAGTGATCATAATTAGTGCAAAATGAAGGCTAGCAAAAGATTGAGAAGCGATCAACCAAGAAACGAATAATCTCATAAGTGATCATTAAGCATAATTAACACCAAATAATGCACCACAAGTAGGATGTAATTTCATTGCATGACTATTGAGTTCCATGCTTGCATAGGGAATCACAAACCTTAACACCAATATTCTTACTAACGCACAATTACTCATCAACATGACTCACATATCACATCATCATATCTCAAAACTATTATGAAGAATCAAGTTTATTTTGTCCAATGATCTTCATGAATTTTTTTATTATATCCTTCTTGGATATCTATCACTTTGGAACTATTTTTCATGTGTTGCTTTTGATAAGCTCCAACAAATATAAGTGAAGATCATGAGAATAATACTTCTTTCTCTCAAATTAATTTAAGAGAAGGAAGAGAGAATTTCTTAAAAAAATTACTAACTCTCAAATAAATCTAAGTGAAGCAAGAGATCATTTCTTCAAGAATACTAAAGCACACCATTCTCAAAAAGATATAAGTGAAGAACTAGAGCAATTCCATAGCTCATAAGAATTTGAGTGAAGCATAGAGAGCAATTCTAACTAGTCATGGCAAAATTTTGGCTCTCTCAAATAGGTGTGTCTAGCAAGGATTCATGACTTAGAACACAAAGCAAAACAAGCAAAGACTCATATCATACAAGATGCTCCAAGCAAAACTCATAGTATGTGACGAATAAAAAATATAGCTTCGTGTAAAATATCGATGGTCGTTAGAAGAAAGAGGGGATGCCACTCGGGGCATCCCCAAGTTTAGTTGCTTGCTTCTCTTTGGATAATATATTGGGATTCCATGGGCATCCCCAAGATCAGGCTCTTCTTACTCTGTATTCCTTCATCCATCATAACATCACCCAAAACTTGAAAACTTCAATCACACAGAACTCAACAAAATCTTCGTGAGATCCATTAGTATAAGAGAACAAATCACTACTATAAGTATTGTATCAAACCAATTCATATTTTATTCTTGCATTATATCTACTGTATTCCAACTTTTCCATGGCAAAAAATCATCAAAGAAAACCATAGAATCATCGAAACAAGCACATAACGCAAAGAAAACAGAATATGGCAAAAAACAGAACAGTCTATAGCAATATGGATAACTCAAATACTTCTGTAACTCCAAAAATTCTGAACAATTAGGACAAACTGAGCAATTTGTACATCAATCTTGTGTAAACAATTCAGAGCAAAAGCACGTTTCTATGATTTTTGAAAATTATTTGTTTGATCAAAAAAGTTTCAGTTTTTCAACAAGATCAAATAAACTATCACCCAAGAAGATCCTAAAGGCTTTGCTTGGCACAAACACTAATTAAAACACAAAAACATAATCATAACAGTAGCATAATTGTGCAAACACTCAAGAAGAGAAAGCAAAAAAATTACTCATTGGGTTGCCTCCCAACAAGCGATATCGTTTTATGCCCCTACCTAGGCATAAGATTTCAATGATGCTCACATGAAAGATAGTAATTGAAACACGAAGAGAGCATCATGTAACATGTGAAAAACACATTTAAGTCTAACATACTTCCTATGCATAAGCATTTTATAAGCAAACAAATTATCAAGACAAGAAATTTCTAGCATATGCAAGGTCGAAGAATAAAACGTTGACAATCTCAACATAATGAGAGGTAACTTAGTAACATAAAAATTTCTACAACAATATTTTCCTCTCTCATAATAATTATATGTAGGATAATATTCAAATTCAACAATATAGCTATCACATAACATTTTCATCATGATCCACATGCATGCAAAGTTGACACTCTTCAAAAATAGTGGGATCATTTTCACCTAAAGTTGACGCTCTTCCAAACCCACTTTCAATACTATTGCAAAAATTATTATCAATAACATATTCATCATATGGCTCAAATAAATTTTCAAGATCGTAAGAATCATTATCACCCCAATCATGATCATTGCAATAAGTAGTGGACATAACATAACAAGCATCGCCAAGCTTGGGGTTTTGCATATCACTAACACAATTGACATTAATAGAATTTATAATAACATCATTGCAATCATGCTTTTCATTCAAGGAGCTATCATGAATCACTTTATAAATTCCTTCATTTAACACGTCATCACAATTTTCAGATTCATAAATCCTAAGCAAAAGTTCATAATTATAATCTCGTGAACTCAATTCACTAGCAATTGGTTCATCATAATTGGATATTTTGAAAAGATTAGCAAGTGGATGAGGATCCATAACAATAGATTTTTAGCGAGCGAAGATGCAAACAAGAAGAATGCACATGGTGACATAAGGAAACATGAGATTTGACGAGAAAAAGGCGAATGAAAAAGGGGCGAATAAAACAACAATTTTTTGTGAAGTGGGGGAGAGGAAAATGAGAGGCAAATGGAAAATAATTTAAATTGGAAGGAGATGAGATTTCTGATTAGGAACCTGGTAGGTGTTGATGATGTCTCCCCGGGAACGGTGCCAGAAATTCCTTTTGACATCTCCTAGAACTACGTGTATTTCCCCAAAGAGGAAGGGACGATGCAGTACAGCGACGGTAGGTATTTCCCTCAGTGATGAGAGCAAGGTTATCAAACCAGTAGGAGAACCGCGCAACACTACGTGAATAGCACCTGCACGCAAAGAACTAATACTCGCAACCGCACGTGTTAAAGGGGTTGTCAATCCCTTTCGGGCAATGGCGCCAGAAATTGGCAAAAGGACGTGAGAGATTGTAAATATTGATAGATCGAACGCCAAATAAAATAAAGTGCAACAAGGTATTTTTGTATTTTTGGTTTAATAGATCTGAAATAAAAGCAAATAAAAATAGATCGCAAAGGCAAATATAATAAAGAAGAGACTCGGTGGCCGTAGGTTTCACTAGTGGCTTCTCTCGAGAAAAATAGCAAACGGTGGGTAAACGAATTACTGTTGGGCAATTGATAGAACTTCAAATAATCATGACGATATCCAGGCAATGATCATTATATAGGCATCACGTCCAAGATTAGTAGACCGACTCCTGCCTGCATCTACTACTATTACTCCACACATCTACCGCTATCCAGCATGCATCTAGTGTATTAAGTTCATGGAAAAACATCGTAATGCAATAAGAACGATGACATGATGTAGACAAGATATATTTATGTAGAAATAGACCCCATCTTGTTATCCTTAATAGCAACGATACATACATGTCAGTTCCCTTTCTGTCACTGGGATCAAGCACCATAAGATCGAACCCATCACAAAGCACCTCTTCCCATTGCAAGATAAATAGATCTAGTTGGCCAAACAAAACCCAAATATCATAAAAGAAATACGAGGATATAAGTAATCATGCATATAAGATATCAAAGAAGACTCAAATAACTTTCGTGGATAAAAAGATAGATCTGATCATAAACTCAATGTTCATCGGATCCCAACAAACACACCGCAAAAAGAGTTACATCATATGGATCTCCAAGGGACCATTGTATTGAGAATCAAACGAGAGAGAGGAAGCCATCTAGCTACTAACTACGGACCTATAGGTCTACAAAGAACTACTCACGCATCATCAGAGAGGCACCAATGGGCATGATGAACCCCTCCGTGATGGTGTCTAGATTGGATCTAGTGTTTCTGGAACTTGTGGTGGCTGGAATTGATTTTCGTCAACTCCCCTAGGTTTTCTGGAATATTTGGGTATTTATAGAGAAAATAGGCGGCTTAGGGGGCACCCGAGGTGGGCACAACCCACCTGGGCGCTCCTCGGCCTCCAGGCGTGCCCTGGTGGGTTGTGCTCCCTTCGGAGCACCCCCAGGTGCTTCTCCGGCCCACTAAATGTCTTCTGGTCCAAAAAATCCACAAAAAGTTATGCTGCGTTTGGACTCTGTTTGGTGTTGATTTCCTGCGATGTAAAAAACATGCAAAAAACAGCAACTGGCACTTGGCACTGTATCAATATGTTAGTACCAAAAAATGATATAAAATGACTATAAAATGATTATAAAACATCCAAGAATGATAATATAACAACATGGAACAATCAAAAATTATAGATACGTTGGAGACGTATCAGGGACACGAGTGACTTTTTATTATTTGGTAGCAAGGTTGTTTGAGAGAGACCATCTTCATCCTACGCCTCCCACGGATTGATAAACCTTAGGTCATCCACTTGAGGAAAATTGTAGCGATCCGACCCCAAACGGTCAAATCTCTGTGTTCAGTGTCATCCCTGGATCGGTAATGCTGACACACACAGTACTCGAAGGATTTATAACAGAGTAGCAATCACACACTTATTACATCGAATGTCTCAAAAGAGAAATTATTACAATAGATATGGCTTAAGGCCATCTAAATACGATAACAGCGGAAGGCTTGGAAGATAAAGTGAGTCCATCAACTCCAACGGCATAGCTGAGTGCATAACAAATGACCTAGCGCACCTTACTCTTTGTCTGAAAAGTCTGCAAATAATATGTTGCAGCCCGAAACGGGTCAGCACATGGAATATGCTGGCAATATAACACAGTAGTGCAATGAACAGATAAATGCTATCACTACATGCATATATGGCTGGTGGAGGCTCTATGGTTATAATGTTTTGCAAAAAGCCATTTTTTCCTACAACAAAGGAATGGATTTAATTTAACTATCATGGTGGTTGAAACAACATTGAAGGTTCCTCCAACTCAGTCCCAATTAAAGTAATCATTATCAACCCAACAAATTTATTTAGAGTGATGAGATCAAATCAATAATTCAAATACCAGATACTCAAGATGTCCATAACCGGGGACACGGCTAACCATGACTAGTTTGTACACTCTGCAGAGGTTTGTCCACTTTTCCCCACAAGACTCGATCTCCTCCGTTGGATTTCTCGCACTACATGGTGTTTGAGAAACGGATGACCGAGATACCGTCTTTCAGAAGCACTAACTCTTTACTCTAGGTGGACAGTCACACCTACTTTCCCTCTACATCTGCTAGCCTACCACTGAAAGAGGTCATGCAACCTACTCAACTATGCTAGAGCCCATAATACCTTGTGGCTGCACACGGAAGTTTCTAGCATGAATAATCTTATGATCCCTTTGAGCCTGGGTGGCGGACCGTAGGATGATCACATGGGTACTTCGGGATATCCTAGGACAACACTGGATTCTCCAGGTGCCCACAAGCAATCCACCCAGATGTGTATTAAAGTTGCCACCTTAAGTTGAACTATTAATTAACAAACTCACATCTGTCATGGATACACTCAAACCCAAACCACGTCTACAAGCATAGCATGGCAATATAAGCATAACGTAGAAGTAACTCCCAAGGGTTTGATAATAAAACAGGTAATAGGTTCTACCTCGTCATCTACTTCCTAGACCCACATGTTAAGGGATCCTACTCATGCAATGTGTGAGGGTTGAAACTAATGCATAAAAACTGGGTAATAAAGGGTTATGATCAATGTTTTACTTGGCTTGCTTACGATCCGCAAAACCTAGAGACTCGTAGTAGCATGCTTCGCACTCCAGGAATTCTGTCGTAAACAAACAATAACATACATAAGCAATCAAGCAGAGATGCACGGGTAAAACTCAAATAAGAAGATCTAACCAGAAAGTTCAACTGAAGAATTCCGGTTTGCAAAAAGAATCAAATCAAACGGAGCAACAAAACACAAACTACAAAAGAAACAAGATCTGTTTACTAATCTGGACTAAAGTCAAATTTTAAAGTACCAAAATCTTGTTCAAGTTGGTTAAATAGAAAGAGGGATTCGAGACGAAGATCTAGCCGCTTGTTTCACCTAATTTGGATAAACGAGCGAAAAAATAAACTAAAACGAAGATCAGGGTAGAAATCACGATTGAAAATAATCGTGGAAAAAAACCTGGAAAATAAATGAGACGAACAGGCTACCGGACAAACGTTCGATGTCTGCGGCTAACTAACGACCAGCGTTTGTTAAGACGAACGTACGCACGAACGTCCGGGAAATAACTAAACCGAGAAAACCAAACCGATTCTAATAAAAAACTAATGTAGGGTTTTATAAAAAACCGAACGGTTCTACCGTTTAGCCGGAAAAGACCGGCGGCGGCGGATCCGGCGAGCGGCGGCTCCGGCGGGGTGGGGCGGTGGTGAAGCGGCGCGGCAGCGGTGGAGTGGCGCGGGGCGGCGTGGGGCGGCGCGGCGGTGGCGGAGTAGCGTACCGGCGGCGGCAAAAGGCGGCGGCGCGGCTGCTTCGGCTGCGGGGCGGGGCAGTGATGTGGGGCAAGGCGGGGCGGCGGCGGCAGTATTTAAGAGGGGAGGGGGTGGTGGCGTGGGGGAGGGGGCAAGGCGGCGGGGTGAGGCGGAGTCGGCCACGGCGCGGCGGCGTACGTGCGGCGGACTCCCTCTCGGGGTCGGGGCTGCGCAACGCGTGGGCCGGCTGGGCTTTTGGCCTAGTCGGTCCGAAGCAACCTTTTAAAAAAAACTGATTTCGCCAGAAAAATCCTAGAAAATAAAATAAAAATCTAAAAATACCAAAACAAAATTTTCACCGTCTAAATAGAATATTTAGAACAAAGTGAACATTTTCTTGGCCTAAAATGCAATTTTAAATTATGAAAATTTTTTCTACTTCAAATAAAATTGCAGTAAAATTCAAATAAAATTATTTATTTGATTTTAGTATTTTTCTTCCAATATTCCATTTATTTTGGAGAAGTCATATTATCTCCTCTCATATATTTTAATATGAAATATTTTCGGAGGGAAAAATAGTAAAAATCAAAATGATCCTTGTTTTGATATTTGAAAAAAATTCAAATATGAAAAACGTGAAATCCCCAACTCTCTCCGTGGGTCCTTGAGTTGCTTAGAATTTTGAGGATCGCAAAGCAAAATGCAATGAAATATGGTATGCTTGAATGACCTATGTATAACATTCCAAATTGAAAATTTGGGATGTTACAAACCTACCCCCTTTAAGATGAATCTCGTCCTCGAGATTCGGGTTGGCTAGAGAATAGGTGTCGGTGGTCTTTGCGTAGATCATCCTCTCGTTCCCGGGTGGCTTCGTCCTCGGTATGGTGGCTCCACTGAACTTTGCAAAACTTGATAACCTTGTTGCATGTAACTCGGCTGGCAACCTCGAGAATCTTGACTGGTTTCTCATCATAGGTCAAATCATTATCCAACTAAATTGCTTCCAGGGGCACTGTATCTCTCAGAGGAACATCGGCCATCTCAGCATGGCATTTCTTCAGCTAGGAAACGTGAAACACATCATGAACTCCTAACAGTCCTTTAGGTCACTCCAACTTGTAGGCAACCTCTCCCATGTGTTCCAAATGACGGTACGGTCCTACAAATCGCAGGGCTAACTTTCCCTTAACTCCAAAACGTTTAACTCCTCGTAGTGGTGACACACGGAGATATGCTCTGTCTCCAATTTCATAGACTACCTCCTTGCGTTTTGAGTCTGTATAACTCTTTTGTCTGGACTGAGCTACCTTCAGTCTATCTCGAATCAGCTTAACCTTCTGTTCCGACTCTTTAATCAAATCCGGTCCAAAAAACTGACGGTCTCCAACTAAGGTGGGTGCCAACCACTCAGTGACTGAATGAACCTTGGTAGGATCCACTGTTATACCTTCTCCTGATATAACATGTCCGAGAAATCCAACTTCCTTCAACCAAAACTGACATTTGCTAAACTTGGCATATAATTGATGTTCCCTGAGCTTCTCAAGAACCAAACACAAATGTTCCTTGTGTTCCTCTTCATTCTTTGAGTACACCAAGATATCATCAATGAACACCAGGACAAACTTATCCAAGAATTCCATGAACACCTTATTCATCATACTCATGAAGTAGGTAGGGGCGTTAGTCAATCCAAATGACATAACTGTATACTCATATAGCCCATACCTTGTGGTGAAAGTTGTCTTAGGTATATCCTTTTCTCGGATCTTCAGCTAGTGGTACCCTGATTGCAGATCGATCTTGGAGAATACTTTAGCTCCTTGCAGTTGGTCAAACAAATCATTGATCATCGGCAATGGGTACTTGTTCTTGATGGTCACTTCATTCAACACACGATAATCAACAACCATCCTTACTGATCTATCCTTATTCTCAACCAAGAGCACTGGGGCTCCCCATGGTGACAAGCTTCATCGAATGTAACCTTTCTCTAATAACTCCTTAATCTGCTTCTTAATCTCCTCTAGATCATTTGCGGGCATCCGGTATGGTCTCTTCGATATTGGTCCGGTGCCTGGCAATAACTCTATCAAAAACTCAATGTCCCGATCTGGCGGCATGCCTGGTAGCTCCTCTAGAAATACATCTGGGTAATCCTTCACTACAAGCACTTCCTCTTGAACAACTCCCGTGAGATAATTTACTTGGGTCCTCCTAGGCGCATGCCTAGATACATACTTGATCCTTTTTCCCTCCAGGGTGGTGAGTAAAATCGACTTACTGGCACAATCGATGTTTCCTCCGTACATCGATAGCCAATCCATGCCTAGTATCACATCCAATCCTTGTGACTCAAAAATTATCAGGTCTGAGGGGAAAACATGGCTTCCAATGGTCAATGGCATCTGAAAACTTCCTTGACTTGCAATATACTCCGCTCCTGGTGAGCTTACTAACATAGGTGTCCTAAGTACTTTGGTGGGAAACTTATATTTATCCACAAATCCCCTTGAAATGTATGAATGCGATGCACTAGTATCAAAAAGAACAATTGCAGTAAATGACTTAACCAAAAACTTACCGACAACTGCATCAGGCTGCTCTTCAACCTCCTCCACGTTCACGTGGTTCACTTGTCCCCTGTTAAAAGGGTTGGATTTCTTCCTAGAACTTCCATTGCCATTCCCATTCTTCATTTCAGGGCACTCAGTGGCATAGTGTCCAGTCTTCCCGCACTTGAAACAAGTAATGTGACATAGGTCCTTCTTGGCGGGTGTGGCTGGATTGGAGTGGTTCTGATTACTACTTGATCCATTCCCATTCCCATTCTTGGGGCCACTGTGGTTATGCGAGCTTCCTCCATTGTGAGTGTGGCCTCCATGGTTATGGGTATATCCTCCCGAGTTCGGGGTAAAACGAGGCTTCTGCTGAGCTCCAGAATTGTACTTTCCTTGTCCATACTTCCTGTTGCGGCTTTTAATCTGCTGCTGCTTCCCTTCAATCATAAGAGCTTTGTCTACCAGCTCCTGGTAGTTGTTAAATGTTGCCACCATCAACTGCATGCTCATATCATCATTCAGCCCTTCCATAAACTTCTCCTTCTTTGCGGCATCTGTGGCCACATCATCAGGGGCATAGCGTGATAGTTTACTAAACTTATCTACATACTAAGCCACAGTACGATTTCCCTGGCGCAAGTTGTGAAACTCACGCTTCTTCATGCTCATAGCTCCGCTTGAGACATGAGCAGTGCGAAAAGCTTGCTGAAACTGATCCCAAGTGATATTGGCTATAGGGAAAGTGGCTGTATAATTTTCCCACCATGAAGTTGTTGGCCCATCCAATTGATGTGCGGCGAAACGCACCTTCTCAGCATCTGTGCAACCTGCAATGGTAAACTCCCTTCCAATCTTGCGTAGCTAGTCATCAGCAACTATTACCTCGGTGCTACTGGAAAACACCGGCGGCTGCAACCTCAGAAAATGGGCTAAGTTGTCAACTGGTGGTGGTGGTGGAGGGTTGTTGTTGTTGTTGTTGTTGTTGTTGCCTTGGTTCTGGACTAATATCTACATCAAGGCATTCTCCTGCTGGATCAACTGGGTTATCTCTGGTGGGAAGACAAATCTAGTATCACGTCTCGGAGGCATCTGATGGGTCTAGAGGGGAGAGAATAGAATAGAATGAGGTTTAGTGCGAAAACACTACCCATATGCACATGAGGCTAACACAATCAATATCACACAAAATCAATTCAAGCAAGGGCATACAATCGGTCTAGAACTATCGTTACAAAAGTGCTCGGACTACTACTATATACATGGGGGAAAACTACTATTCATATGGTGGTCATCCAAAAACTTTGATCAATGGAAGACTCCCTGATATCCGCTCTAGCTTCATCTTCATAGTCATCATCACTACCATTAGGGTCAGAGTCGGTGTCGTCGATGATGATGTAGTCTTCAGAACGATTTCCTTGGGTTCGTCGTCTTCTCCTCCTGGCGCGGGGCCTCCCATGAAAACTCCTAGCTTCCTTATCAGGTCATCATTCTTCTCCAGAAGTATCACGATTTCCTCCTCATATCCATCGCGAGTAGACTTGAGTTCCTCTTCTAGCTCCATGTTCTTGGTCATCGTCTTCTTCAAATCTATCATGCCTGCGCACATCTGATTCTCCCGTCGACGAATGTGCTGGTTTAACTCCTAGATGAAAGCTGCAATGGACCTGTCTCTCCGGGTGCTGATCATCTCCCATTGCTCATCTCGGCGCCCACATATCTGGTAGATAGTGTCCTTAAGATCCTTGCTGTAGACTTCGCCGATGCCTCCCATGGCGATGTGGGCTGCCATGCTCTTTCCTAGACTCCAGGTTGGTGCATCAAAGGAAAACTCTATGGGCTCAGTGACTCGCATGAATGTTCTCTGTGGAACCTGAACTCGAATCATCCAGTGATCCTCTTCAGGTAAAGTGGCGGTGTAGGTCCTGGTGAAGCTAGCTATTCCGATGTTCAGGTACCTAATCATCTAGCGCTCCTCTTCTGGTAAAGTGTCATCCAAAGGGTGTGTCTTCATCCGGCTGAGCAAACTTGTTCCTTGGGTCCGCCATCCTAAAGAGTAGAAAATGGAGAGGAGTCAAAAATGAGTAGAAAAGAGTGACCTATGGCTCATCTTAGTGGTCGTGTCCTACATTCATCGTGTGCTCTGATACCATCTTGTAGCGATCCGACCTTAGACGGTCAAATCTCTATGTTCAGTGTCATCCCTGGATTGGTAATGCTGACACACATAGTACTCGAAGGATTTCTAACAGAGTAGCAATCACACACTTATTACATCCAATGTCTCAAAAGAGAACTTATTACAATAGATATGGCTTAAGGCCGTCTAAATACGATAACAGCGGAAGGCTTGGAAGATAAAGTGAGTCCATCAACTCCAACGGCATAGCTGAGTGCATGACAAACGACCTAGCGCACCTTGCTCTTCGTCTAAAAAGTCTGCAACATGATATGTTGCAGCCCGAAATGGGTCAGCACATGGAATATGCTGGCAATATAACACAGTAGTGCAATGAACAGATAAATGCTATCACTACATGCATATATGGCTGGTGGAGGCTCTATGGTTATAATGTTTTGCAAAAAGACATTTTTTTCCTACAACAAAGGAATAGATTTTATTTAACTATCATGGTGGTTGAAACAACATTGAAGGTTCCTCCAACTCAGTCCCAATTAAAGTAATCATTATCAACCCAACAAATTTATTTAGAGTGATGAGATCAAATCAATAATTCAAATACCAGATACTCAAGATGTCCATAACCGGGGACACGGCTAACCATGATTAGTTTGTACACTCTGCAGAGGTTTGCGCACTTTTCCCCACAAGACTCGATCTCCTCCATTGGATTTCTCGCACTACATGGTGTTTGAGAAACGGATGACCGAGACACAGTCTTTCAGAAGCACTAACTCTTTACTCTGGGTAGACAATTACACCTACTTTCCCTCTACATGTGCTAGCCTACCACTGAAAGAGGTCATGCAACCTACTCAACTATGCTAGATCCCATTATAGCTCATGGCTGCGCATGGAAGTTTCTAGCATGAATAATCTTATGATCCCTTTGAGCCTGGGTGGCGGACCATAGGATGATCACATGGGTACTCCGGGATATCCTAGGTCAACACTGGATTCTCCAGGTGCCCACAAGCAATCCACCCAGATGTGTATTGAAGTTGCCACCTTAAGTTGAACCATTAATTAACAAACTCACATCTGTCATGGATACACTCAAACCCAAACCACGTCTACCAGCATAGCATGGCAATATAAGCAAAACATATAAATAACACCCAACGGTTTGATAATAAAACAGGTAATAGGTTCTACCTCATCATCTACTTCCCAGACCCACATGTTAAGAGATCCTACTCATGCAATGTGTGAGGGTTGAAACTAATGCATGAAAACTGGGTAATAAAGGGGTATGATCAATGTGTTACTTGCCTTGTTGACGATCCGCAAAACCTAGAGACTCATAGTAGCACGCTTCGCACTCTGGAAATTCTATCTTAAACAAACAATAACATACATAAGCAATCAAGCAGAGATGCACGGGTAAAACTCAAATAAGAAGATCTAAACAGAAAGTTCAACCGAAGAACTCCGGTTTGCAAAAAGAATCAAATCAAACGGAGCAACGAAACTCAAACTACGAAAGAAACAAGATCTATTTACTAATCTGGACTAAAGTTAAATTTTAAAGTACCAAAATCTTGTTCAAGTTGGTTAAACAGGTTTCAACATTCTATCACATTCTGACTTTTCTCGGGAATTTTTGCAACCTCGATAAAATTTTTGTTTTGAAACAGCAACTCATATACTTGCAAAATAAGCATGGTGAAGGCTATCCTTGACATTTTTATTGAAATTAAAGATGCAAAACATTATTATAAATAACAGAAAGAAAATGCCAATAAAATAAAATGATGCTCCAAGCAAAACTCATATCATGTGATGAATGAAAACATAGCTCCAAGTAAGGTTACCGATAATGTTGGAGACGAAAGAGGGGGTGCCTTTTGGGGCATCCCCAAGCTTAGTTGCTTGGATCTTCCTTTAATATCACCTTGAGGTGCCTTGGGCATCCCCAAGCTTAGGGCCTCATCACTCCTTATTCTCCTCATATCAATATCTCACCCAAAACTTGAAAACTTCAATCACACAAAAACTTAACGGAACTTTTGTGAGATGGGTTAGTATGATAAAGAGCAAACCATTTCACTTTAGTACCATCAAAGACAAGATTCATAATTGTTTCCACACAATGCCTACTGTAGCATATCATTTACACATTTTATATTGAGCAATATAAGCCATCGAAACTAGAAAACAAATAAACTATGCATAAAAAACAGAGTGTGTCAAAAACAGAACAGTCTGTAATGATCTGCAGAATAACCATACTTCTGCTACTCCAAAAATTCTGAAAAATTAGGACAACGTAGAGAATTTGCATATTAATCATCTGTAAAAATTTCAGAATTTTACACGTTCCAGTGAATTTAAACAATTCCATTTCTAGAAGCAAAAGTTTCTGTTTTTGCACAGATTCAAGTCAACTATCATCCACACTATACCAAAGGCTTTACTTGGCACTTTATTGAAACAAAAGCAATAAAACATGATTAGTATAGTATCTTAATCATGTTAACACAAAAAAAGTATGTAGAAATATTGGGTTGTCTCCCAACAAGCGCTTTTCTTTAATGCCTTTTAGCTAGGCATGATGATTTCAATGATGCTCGCATAAAAGATAAGAATTTAAACATAAAGAGAGCATCATGAATCACATGACAAGCACATTTAAGCCTAGCCCATTTCCTATGCATAGGGATTTTGTGAGCAAACAATTTATGGGAGCAAGAATCAACTAGCATAGGAAGGCAAAACAAGCAAAACTTCAAGATTTTCAACACATAATAATTTATGGAAACTTGTATTATTGCAATATGTAAAGTTATATGTTCCTTTCTCATAATAATTTTCAGTAGCATCATTAATGAATTCAACAATATAAGTATCACATGAAGCATTCCTTTCATGACACAAAAGCATAGAAAACTTATTACTCTCCACATAAGCAAATTTCTTCTCATCAATAGTAGTGGGAGCAAACTCAACAAAATAACTATCATGAGAGTGAAAATTAAAATCATGATGACAAAGTTTCATGGTTATCATTATTCTTTATAGCATACATGTCATCACCATAATCATCATAGATAGCAAGTTTGTTTTCATATTCAATTGAAACCTCTTCCAAAATAGTGGATTCATCACTAAATAATGGCATGACCTCTCGAAATCCACTTTTATCAATATAATAATAAGATCCAACACCCTCCAAAATAGTGGTATCATTATCTAAAGTTGACACTCTTCGAAACCCACTTTCATCAATATAATCATCATAAATAGGAGGCATGCAATCATTATAACAAATTTGCACATCAAGTCTTGCGGGACTAAAATATCATCTACATAAAACATAGCATCCCCAAGATTATGGCTTTGCATATCATTAGCATCATGGATATTCAAAGAATTCATACTAACAGCATTGCAATCATGCTCATCATTGAAAGTTTTTGTGTTTAATATTTTATCGAATTCTTCTTCTATCAATTGAGCACAATTTTTCGATCCATCATTTTCAAGAAAGATATTATAAAGATGATCAATAATAAGACGCAACCTCAATTCCATTTTTATGTAATTTTCTTTTATAAACCAAACTAGTGATAAAACATGAAACTAAAAGATTCAATTGCAAGATCTAAAGATATACCTTCAAGCACTCACCTCCCCGGGGACGGCGCCAGAAAAGAGCTTGATGTCTACTACGCAACTTTATTCTTGTAGACACGTGTTGGGCCTCCAAGCGTAGAGTTTTGTAGGATAGTAGCAATTTTCCCTCAAGTGGATGACCTAGGGTTTATCAATCCGTGGGAGGCGTAGGATGAAGATGGTCTCTCTCAACAACTCTGCAACCAAATAATAAAAAGTCTCTTGTGTCCCCAACACATCAAATACAATGGTAAATTTGTATAAGTGCACTAGTTCGGCGAAGAGATGGTGATACAAGTGTAATATGGATTGTATATATTGATTTTTGTAATAAGAACAATAAAAACAGCAAGGTAGCAATTGATAAAACGGAGCACAAACAGTATTGCAATGCTTGAAAATGAGGCCTAGGGTTCGTACTTTCACTAGTGCAATCTCCCAACAATGCTAATATAATTGAATCATATGACCATCCCTCAATGTGCGATGAAGAATCACTCCAAAGTTCCTATCTAGCGGAGAACATAAGAAGAAATCGTTTGTAGGGTACGAAACCACCTTGAAGCTATTCTTTCTGATCAATCTATCCAAGAGTTCGTACTAAAATAACACCAAATAACTTCATATTCATAATACTCAATCCATCACAAGGAACCTCAAAGAGTGCCCCAAGATTTCTACCGGAGAAACAAAGATAAGAACGTGCATCAACCCCTATGCATACATTACCCCAATGTCACTATCGGTGTCAAAACCGGCCGATCTCGGGTAGGGGGTCCCGAACTGTGCGTTTGAGGATCGAAGGTAACAAGGGACAAAGGGGACACGATGTTTACCCAGGTTCGGGCCCTCTTAATGGAGGTAAAACCCTACATCCTGCTTGATTGTCTTTGATAAGTATAGGGGTTACAAGAGTTGATCTACCTCGAGATCGTAATGGCTAAACCCTAGCAGTCTAGCCTATGTGAATTCCGATAGCCCCTAAAGACTAAACCCTCTAGTTTATATACACACCGGAGGGGCCTAGGGTTGTACAGAGTCGGTGTGTGGAAGAATGAGATTTACATATCCAGACACGAATCTTGCTATCCACGCATAGAGGAGTCCTATCTGGACACGGGGGAAAGCCTTCTGCTTTGTATCTTCGCGGCCCATTAGTCTGGCCCACATCTAGAAGCCCAGACACCCGAGGACCCCCGAATCCAAGTGTAACGCCCTCAATGCGGCTATATATCCCACGTGTCGAAGCACGACTTAGAGGCGTAACCGCATTGAAAGCAATGTCGCAAGTGAGGTAATCTTCACACAACCCATGTAATACATAAGGGAAAAGATACATAGTTGGCTTACAATCGCCACTTCACACAATTACATGAGTAAAGCATTACATCAACCAGATACAATCAAGGTCCGACTACGAAACCAAAATAAAAGAAGACTACCCCAAATGCTACACAGATCCCCGATCGTCCCAACTGGGCTCCACTACTGATCAACTAGAACGAAACAACACAAAGGACAAGATCTCCATCGAGCTCCTCCTGAGCTTGGTTGCGTCATCTGCACGGTTCAATGGAACCTGAAAGCTGGTTTTGGAAGTATCTGTGAGTCACGGGGACTCAGCAATCTTACACCCTCGCGATCAAGACTATTTAAGCTTATAGGACTGGTAAAAGGTAATATGTGGAGCTGCAGCAAGCGACTAGCATATATGGTGGCTAACCTGTTCGCAAAAGAGAGCGAGAAGAGAAGGCAAAGCATGAACGGAGAACTATGATCAAGAAGTGATCCTAGAACAACCTACGTCAAGCATAACTCCAACACCGTATTCACTTCCCGGACTCCGCCGAAAAGAGACCATCACGGTAACACACACGGTTGATGTATTTTAGTTAAGGTCAACTTCAGGTTTTCTACAACCGGATATTAGCAAATTCCCATCTACCCATAACGGCGGGCACAGCTTTCAAAAGTTCAAATCCCTGCAAGGGTGTCCCAACTTAGCCCATCACAAGCTCTCACGGTCAACGAAGAATATTCCTTTTAGCGGGAAGACCCGATCAGGCTCGGAATCCCGGTTACAAGACATCCTCGACAATGGTAAAACAAGTCCGGCAAAACCACCCGATGCGCCAACATCCCGATAGGAGCTGCACATATCTCGTTCTCAGGGCAACACCGGATAAGCAATCCGTACAACTAAAACCAGCCCTCGAGTTTCCCTGAGGTGGCGCTGCAAGGGGCTCTAGTTTGGACCAACACTTAGACAAGCACTGGCCTGGGGGGTTTAAAATAAAGATGACCCTCGGGATGCGCGACTCCCAAGGGAAAAAGGCAAGGTGGCGAATGGTAAAACCAAGGTTGGGCCTTGCTGGAGGAGTTTTATTCAAGGCGAACTGTCAAGGGATTCCCATTATAACCCAACCGCGTGAGGAACGCAAAATCCGGGAACATAACACCGATATGACGGAAACTAGGGCGGCAAGAGTGGAACAAAACACCAGGCATAAGGCCGAGCCTTCCACCCTTTACCAAGTATATAGATGCATTAATTAAATAAGAGATATTGTGATATCCCAACAAAATATCCATGTTCCAACAAGGAACAAACTTCAATCTTCACCTGCAACTAGCAACACTATAAGAGGGGCTGAGCAAAGCGGTAACATAGCCAAACAACGGTTTGCTAGGGCAAGGTGGGTTAGAGGCTTGGTTTCACAATATGGGAGGCATGATAAGCAAGTGGTAGGTATCGTAGCATAGGCATAGCAAAAGAGCGAGCAACTAGTAAGCAAAGATAGAAGTGATTTCGAGGGTATGGTCATCTTGCCTGAGATCCCGCAAGGAAGAAGAACGAGTCCAAGAAGAAGACAAACGGACGTAGTCGAACGGATCCTCACAACTCCGGAACGAAACCGAAGCTAACGAGAGAAGAACCCATAAAGAAGCAAACAACATAGTAAACAACCATCACATAAACATGGCATGATGCGAAATCAAGTATGATGCATGTCCGGTTTAATGATACATGGCATGGCAAAGTGCAACAAACAATAATACAAATTAAGTGGAGCTCAATATGCAACGGGTTGCATATTGGCAGAACACCAGGTCAATTATTTAGTTCTATCTCGTTTAGGTACTCAACAATATTAAATGTTGATTAACATGGCAAGAGGTGAAGCATGACAAAAACTATCCATCTAACCAATTTAAATGGGGCCGGATATAACAAACAACAAATCCGGTAAATCCCCATATGCCTTAGTAATTTATTGCAACAACAATTTAAACATTTTAAATGTTGTTATCATGATGCGGATGACATGGACAAGTTTAAGCGATTTTTATGAAAATGTTGATAAGAACATTACGAAGCATTTGTCACCGTGGTGGAAAGAAAGGGTGCCACGGCGACGAATCCGAAAATGATGTCACGGCACCATATCGGTTCCGGTAGCTCACGGAGATACCGGTACAAAAGGAAAAGTGACGGAAGCGTGATATGCGATAGAAGGTGGGGTGATTCCGGTAACCGGGTTCCCACATGTCGATGACGGTGCCAAGCGGGGAAAACAAGTAGCGTTCGCGGGAGGATACAACATCCAAACATGCATCTCATACAACACAAGCATTTATTCACGGACGGTCATCTCGGGGTTATACCTTCGAAGCGTGCATTAACGCAACGGATCGAGTTCGGTGGTAGGGGTACACGTGTCGAAGGGGAAGTAGTTGTACTCGCGAACTTCGGCAGCGGTAGTCGTTCAGGGTTTTGCCGGTTCGTCGTGTAGCCGTACATGTTCGACGTGGTACACGGTTCAAAGTCGTGCATGTCCCATAGATGTTCAGGGGTTACCGTGAGAAAGTTGTCGAATCCAGGTTCTCAGTCGTCGGTAGTGGTACCCGTTTCAAAGGTGAACTTGACGAACTCGAATTCCTTCGGGGTTGTCGAGGTACTTGGGGTCTTCGAACTCTCCTGTCCCGTTATTGCGACGACAGTCATTCACGTTTGTTTGGAGAGGTTCTAGACGCATCCCGGATATGTAGTCGTACACGCACGTAGATGAACTTGGTGGGTCCTCGACGTCCTGGTACTTGGCGTTCGGTGCAGTACTTGCCGAGTAAGAGGCGAAGTCGTGGTACTTGACGTTCTCGTCCTTGTTGATCCAAAACAACAGGAGCCAAAAAGGCCTCTGGTGGGCAGCAGCAAGGCCGGGCGGTGCGTGAGCAGCGGCATGAAGCGGGCATGGTTCTCGTAGTGAAAACGATGATGAACAGAGGTGCAACGACGACCAAAGCGAGCAGCACAACAGACGTTGAGAAGAGGAGGTAAGGTGTAGGTGGCTGGAGGTGAGAACACGACGGCCGGACGGTGGGGTCGCCGGAAGGTCCAGAAGGGAGCTGCTGGAGCTCGCCGGAGTAGCTGCAGGCGAAACCCTGCGAGGAACGAGCAACGAATGACGGGATCACGACGACAGGCGGCGCCGGACATGGGCTCCGATGAAGGGAAAGGGAGGTGGCGAGTCGACGCGGCTAGAGATGCGACGGCGGGGATGGCCTGGACAAGGCCGGAGGTCGGGGAGGGAGCTGCTGATGGTGGCCGGACCAGGAGTTGAGGCGGCGGAGCTCCTGCTCGGCGACAAGCGAAGCAGCAAGGAGGAGACGCTCCGGGACGGCTCGGGCTCCAGGAGCTCAGGTGAGGGACGAGGAAGGGAGACGCGAGGACGAGGTGGGTTGACGGGGCGGCGTGGTTCACGAGATGGACAGCGCGGGGCTGCAGGATCCGGTCGAGGCATGGCCTGCGGCGCGGCTTGTAGCAGAACGGGCGCGTGCGTTCCTCTGGTGCTGTCTATGGGCGTGCGGCGGCGCTGGAGGGAGTCGAGGGAGAGGCCAGGGATCGAGAGAATCGGCTTCCTGGCGGCAGTAGGGGAGAGTAACGAGGGAGAGGGAGATGACGAGGGGATCGGGCTAGGGTTAGGAAAAGGAGTGGGGTGCGGCTGACTGCTGATTGGGCCTGGCCTTGGGCCGGCGCGTGAGGAAGGGAGGCCCAGCTGGGCTGGCTTTCCCTCCTCTCTCACTCTTTAAAACAAAAATAGAGAAAGAGAAGGAAAAGAAAGAGACGGTAGGGGCGGAATCTGGGCACGAGGACAATTTTCCCGGACTCTTAAAAATGGGCATGGTCCGAGAAAATTAGAAGTGGCAAGATCCGAAGATATGAATTCAAACTCATTTGAGTTTAATCAAATGGTTTGAACTAGGGCTAGGGTTTTGAAGTGCACCAGAAATGTTGAGAATTTAGGTGGAGCTCGGGGAAGTGACAAAAGAAATTGCCGGAAAGGTTTGGGGACCAAACTTGAAGCGGAAAAGGGTATGTGATAAATTGCAAGTGTGTTATAGGTGAATCCGAAAATGGAAGATTTGATATAGCTCCCTAATATCGGGAGGATATGTTATAAAGAGAATCACCATGTGAATTCCCTCGGTTTAAATGGACCGAAGATCCATGCAATTTATTTAGTGAGCTTTAAAACGGGTTGCATGATGACATGATGCAATGCACATGATGCAAAGATGAAATGCAACGGACCAAACAAATCACACGACGAAACCCGGAAACCCTGGAAGGCATCTGAAGCTCCGGTCTTGGGGCGTTACACCAAGACTCCCTTAGTAGCCCCCGAACTGGTCTTCAAACTATGATGCGATATTCGGCTTGGGGCGTTACAACACTCCACCACTACGAGAGGATCTCGTCCCGAGATCTAGAATGGCACCGGAGGGAAAAACGGAAGAGAAAGAGAAGAGGTAAAACTAAGTTGCTTCTTTGACAAACGAGTGAGACCAAAGAACCTTGAAAGGGTTAAGCCATTTTGAGAAAAGAATACAACGAAGATGACAAATTTGAAAACACTCCATTAGAAAAGAGAGACAAGGAAGAACAACTTCGGGCAGCACTCCGATTGAAAAGAAAAAGGAATTGAATAAGAACTTGGTAAGGTGAGAAGAAGCTTGATGAAATAACAACACACTGCCTCCGTAACTATTGAATGAATGGAGCAAGGGGTAAGAAATGTCTCAGACAGCACTCCGGTTGAAAAGAGATGCAAGGATTGATAAGGTAAAAAGAACTTGAGCAAAAGGCACAACCCTCCGGTTAAATGGATAGGCATGAAAAGAACATGATCTTTGACAAAACAAGATGATGGTTGGAGAAAACAATATCGTGAAGCCTCCGAAAGAAATGAGAGGATGGAACGGAATGAACGGAGGAGAACACAAGATCTTGGTAGAGCACGCTTACAACAAATGCTAGACCGGAGTTGTTGGGTTATCAACAACAAAACGAATAAACTTGTTGTGGGCTTATGAAAAAAACATCTCAAAACTGAGGTGAAAATTCTGCCACTGACAGAAATGATAGATTGGATTAATATCCACAAGGAGACGAGAAACTATTTCACCGGGAGGATGAAAGAAGAACTTTGGTCCTTTATAAGCACCATAAATAGCAACAATCCTTAGGGAAAAACTTTAGGTGAAATATAACCCAAGATAATTGCAATGAAGAGATTGATGGGTTTAAATATCTCAATCTTGTGAATGAAGAATGATATATTACCACCTCAAAAGATAAGGGAGAAACAATTGCGCTCCGGATTACAGGAAGAAGAAAGCATGAGCTCCTCAGAAAAGAATCTCAATGAAAAACTTCTAGACGGAATTAAATCCTTTATGAACCAACATGTAGAATCTTCATGAAGAACTCCGGTAATAAAAGAATGATCAAACGAAAGGAAGGAGAAGTTGAAAACACAAGGTGAATCCTTGCAATGATTAGATGGATCTCCGCGATGAAATAATTGAGAGAACTTGGAACTCCGGGAAAAGAATAGATAAAGCATCTCGAACCGAGAATTTGATGAGCCTCCGCAATAAATAATTAATCATTTGGGTGAATCAAGAATAAGAATTATGTTATGCTCCTCCTTCACCAATTAAATTGATGACGAGCAAACGGATTGCATACAACTTATTCTCGAAGAAAGTATTAGGATAGATATGGCGCCAACTTGAGAAGGTCTTCAACAAACCACTGGTAGGATAGAAATAACAAATAAATTGATATGATAAACGAAAGAAGAGAAACTTGAATGAACCACCGTAATAATTGAAAATGAACGAAGGAAAGATAAAGAAACACCGGGAAGAGTTAGAGAATGAATGAAGATACTTCAGGGAATTTGATATATGAGAATGAATAGATCACAAACTGATAAGAGAATACTTTAATGATGCACCAGTAAGATTTGGAGAATGATAGCTGAAAGCTGAGAATGAATAAACCTGAAATGATGGACTCCGGATAATCAAACTGAGAAGACTCTTGAATTGCTTCGGATGGGTGAAAAGAATTGTCACAATTGAAAACAATTATGAGAGGATAGCAACAAACTAGAATCACGAATCATCGAGAGAATGGACAAGATTGAGAGAGAAAAAATCTTCTTCGGTCTTCAAATGTTGAGAATGACGACAAGAAACACCACCAAGAATTATTTAGACACTCCGGAAAAATCAAAACGAAGAGGTTGAGCCAACGATGAAAAGAATTTGACAGATCTTGGAGAAAAGCATTTGACTGATGATAACTCATTCTTACGTCAAACTTGGAAAAGAATTTGAGAAGCTCCGGGAAAATTAGAAGAGTCAGGTAAGATCCTGGAAAAGACCTATGGGTTAGGGCCCACTCAAAAAAACACCGTTGAATTATTTAAAAGATAGATTGCGCCGGTTGAATTAAATGACTTGAATGAGATAACATCCTCGAAATAGGTTGAACTGATCTTGAATGAAAAGACGAGCCTTCTGAGATATTCTGAGCACTCCGGGACAATAGAATAGCGAGAGGTGAACGATTAAGAATTGCACCGGCATGAGAAAACCTTGAAATGAGGAAAAGGGTAAAGAAACACCAAAAGATTGAATTGAATCCACCGGAGGAGAAAAAGAACGAAAAATGATGAACTTGAAGCTCCGTTAGAATCTTCATGAGAATCACCGGATAAGAACATTGACAGAAAAGGAATGGAGAGACTTCACAAGAATAAAAGGATACTTGATTAAGACATCTGAGTCCTTGAGGAAAAAGGGGTGGGCGGGCGGGAAAAACAAAGGCAGCTTAGAACGAATGAAACAAACATCGTTGAGAGGAACTGATAATTGATCTTGCCAATGTTGAAGTGATCGGATCTACTTGAAGAGAAAGACACCGGTTGAGAAGAGGATTGACATGACAATATCGATTATCATGAAGGATTGGTATTCACATAGTAATATGAGAACACCGCTTAGGAAAAGGTATGGAATCAACATCTGACTTCGAAGCAACTCGAATACCACAGCTCAAAAACAAAACATAGGATTGTCTTGCAGAATAAGCCAAAACAAACATATGATAGAGATTTCGTTTGAAGTTTTCGTGGTGGGGCCTACACGGGCACGATCGTACAGCACCATCATGTACAAGGCAGTGCACATGACATACGAAGCGTCCCCGAGTCGGCATAGCCAAGGACTCTTTAAGACACAACGAGACCACTGTAAAACCAACCGTGGATAGGCGGACCACTAGACTGTTGGGGAACGTAGCAGAAATTCAAAAAATTTCCTACGTAACACCAAGATCTATCTATGGAGAGACCAGCAACGAGTAGAAAGGAGGAGAGTTTGCATCTACATACCCTTGTAGATCGCTAAGCGGAAGCGTTCAAGTGAACGGGGTTGATGGAGTCGTACTCGTCGTGATTCAGATCACCGATGATCAAGTGCCGAACGGACGGCACCTCCGCGTTCAACACACGTACAGCCCGGTGACGTCTCCCACGCCTTGATCCAGCAAGGAGAGAGGGAGAGGTTGAGGAAGACTCCATCCAGCAGCAGCACAACGGCGTGGTGGTGATGGAGGAGCGTGGCAATCCTGCAGGGCTTCGCCAAGCACCTACGGGAGAGGAGGAGGTGTCACGGGAGGGAGGGAGGCGCCAAGGGCTCAGGTATGGATGCCCTCCCTCCCCTCCACTATATATAGGGGCAGGGGAGAAGGGGGAGGCGCAGCCTTTCCCCTTACTCCAAGAAAGGGGTGCGGCTAAGGAGGGGGGAGGAGTCCATCCTCCCCAAGGCACCTCGGAGGTGCCTTCCCCCTTTAGGACTCTCCCCTTTTTCCTTTATCTTGGCGCATGGGCCTCTAGGGGCTGGTGCCCTTGGCCCATGTAGGCCAAGGCGCACCCCCTACAGCCCATGTGGCCCCCCGGGGCAGGTGGCCCCACCCGGTGGGCCCCCGGGACCCTTCCGGTGGTCCCGGTACAATACCGATGACCCCGAAACTTGTCCCGATGGCCGAAACAGGACTTCCTATATATAAATCTTTACCTTCGGACCATTACGGAACTCCTCGTGACGTCCGGGATCTCATCCGGGACTCCGAACAACATTCGGTAACCACATACAAGCTTCCTTTATAACCCTAGCGTCATCAAACCTTAAGTGTGTAGACCCTACGGGTTCGGGAGACATGCAGACATGACCGAGACGTTCTCCGGTCAATAACCAACAGCGGGATCTGGATACCCATGTTGGCTCCCACATGTTCCATGATGATCTCATCGGATGAACCACGATGTCAAGGACTCAATCGATCCCGTATACAATTCCCTTTGTCTAGCGGTATTTTACTTGCCCGAGATTCGATCGTCGGTATCCAATACCTTGTTCAATCTCGTTACCGGCAAGTCACTTTACTCGTTCCGTAACACATCATCCCGTGATCAACTCCTTGGTCACATTGCGCATATGATGATGTCCTACCGAGTGGGCCCAGAGATACCTCTCCGTTTACACGGAGTGACAAATCCCAGTCTCGATCCGCATAAAACAATAGATACTTTCGGAGATACCTGTAGTGCACCTTTATAGTCACCCAGTTATGTTGTGACGTTTGATACACTCAAAGCACTCCTACGGTATCCAGGAGTTACACGATCTCATGGTCAAAGGAAGAGATACTTGACATTGGCAAAGCTCTAGCAAACGAACTACACGATCTTTGTGCTATGCTTAGGATTGGGTCTTGTCCATCACATCATTCTCCTAATGATGTGATCCCGTTATCAACGACATCCAATGTCCATAGCCAGGAAACCATGACTATCTGTTGATCACAACGAGCTAGTCAACTAGAGGCTCACTAGGGACATATTGTGGTCTATATATTCACACGTGTATTACGATTTCCGGATAATACAGTTATAGCATGAATAAAAGACAATTATCATGAACAAGGAAATATAATAATAATACTTTTATTATTGCCTCTAGGGCATATTTCCAACAGTCTCCCACTTGCACTAGAGTCAATAATCTAGTTCACATCGCCATGTGATTAACACTCACAGGTCACATCGCCATGTGACTAATACCCAAGAGTTTACTAGAGTCAGTAGTCTAGTTCACATCACTATGTGATTAACACTCAATGAGTTTTATGTTTGATCATGTTTCTTGTGAGAGAGGTTTTAGTCAACGGGTCTGAACCTTTCAGATCCGTGTGTGCTTTACAAATCTCTATGTCATCTCCTAGATGCAGCTACCACGTTCTATTTGGATCTATTCCAAATAACTGTTCTACTTGGAGCTATTCTAAATTGTTGCTCCATTATACGTATCCGGTCTCTCTACTCAGAGCTATCCGGATAGGTGTCAAGCTTGCATCGTCGTAACCTTTACGACGAACTCTTTATCACCTCCATAACCGAGAAAATTCCTTAGTCCACTAATTACTAAGGATAACTTTGACCGCTGTCCTGTGAGCCATTCTAGGATCACTCTTGTACCCCTTGACTGACTCATGGCAAGGCACACTTCAGGTGCGGTACACAGCATAGCATACTGAAGAGCCTACGTCTTAAGCATAGGGGACGACCTTCGTCCTTTCTCTCTATTCTGCCGTGGTCGAGCTTTAAGTCTTAACTTCGTACCTTACAACTCAGGCAAGAACTCCTTCTTTGACTGGTCCATCTTGAACACCTTCAAGATCATGTCAAGGTATGTGCTCATTTGAAAGTATTATTAAGCATTTTGATCTATCCTTATAGATCTTGATGCTCAATGTTCAAGTAGCTTAATCCAGGCTTTCATTGAAAAACACTTTCAAAATAACCCTATATGCTTTCCAGAAATTCTACGTCATTTCTGATCCATAACAATATGTCAACAACATATACTTATCAGAAATTCTATAGTGCTCCCACTCACTTCTTTGGAAATACAAGTTTCTCATAAACTTTGTACAAACCCAAAATCTTTGATCATCATCAAAGCATACATTCCAACTCCGAGATGCTCACTCCAGTCCTTAGAAGGATCGCTGGAGCTAGCATACCTTTTAGCATCCTTAGGATCGACAAAACTTTTCTGATTGTATCACATACAACCTTTCCTTACAAAAACTGGTAAGGAAACTTGTCTTGACATCCATCTGCCAGATTTCATAAATGCAGCCAATGCTAACATGATTCCGACGGACTTTAAGCATCGCTACGGATGAGAAAATCTCATCGTAGTCAACTCCTTGAACTTGTGAAAAATTCTTCGCCACAAGTCGAGCTTCATGGACGGTGACATTACCATCCACGTCCGTCTTCTTCTTAAAGATCCATTTATCTCAATGGCTTGCCGATCAACGGGCAAGTCCACTAAAGTCCATGCTTTGTTCTGATACATGGATCCTACCTCGGATTTCATGGCTTCTAACCATTTGTTGGAATTTGGGCCCACCATCGCTTCTCCATAGCTCGTAGGTTCATTGTTGTTTAGCAACATGACCTTCAGGATCACCTTACCACTCCGAAGTAGTACGTGTCCTTGTCGTCCTACGAGGTTTGGTAGTGACTTGATCCGAAGTTTCATGATCAATATCATAAGCTTCCACTTCAATTGGTGTAGGTGCCACGGGAACAACTTCCTGTGCCCTGCTACACACTGGTTGAAGTGATGGTTCAATAACCTCATCAAGTCTCCACCATCCTCCCACTCAACTCTTTCGAGAGAAACCTTTCCTCGAGAAAGGACCCGATTCTAGAAACAATCCCTTATTGCTTTCGGATCTGAATTAGGAGGTATACCCAACTGTTTTGGGTTTCCTATGAAGATGCATGTTATCCGCTTTGGGTTCGAGCTTAATCCTGAAACTTTTTCACATAAGCGTCGCAGCCCCAACCTTTAAGAAACGACAACTTAGGTTTCTCTAAACCATAATTCATACGGTGTCATCTCAACGGAAATACGTGGTGCCCTATTTAAAGTGAATGTGGTTGTCTCTAATGCCTAACCCATGAACGATAGTGGTAATTCGATAAGAGACATCATGGTACGCACCATATCCAATAGGGTGCAACTATGATGTTCGGACACACCATCACATTATGGTGTTCCAGGCAGTATTAATTGCGAAACAATTTCCATAATGTCTTAATTGTGTGCCAAAACTCGTAACTCAGATATTCATCTCTATGATCGTATCATAGACATTTTATCCTCTTGTCACATTGATCTTCTACTTCACTCTGAAATTACTTGAACCATTCAATAATTCAGACTTGTGTTTCATCAAGTAAATATTCTCAACATCTACTCGAATCATCTGTGAAGTAAGAACATAACGATATCCACTGCATGCCTCAGCACTCATTGGACTGCACACATCAAAATGTGTTACTTCCTACAAGTTGCTATCTTGTTCCATCTTACTGAAACCGAGGCTTTTCAGTCATCCTGCCTATGTGGTATGATTTGCATATCTCAAGTGATTCAAAATCAAGTGAGTTCAAACGGTCCATTTGCATGGAGTTTCTTCATGCATATATACCAATAGACATGGTTCGCATGTCTCAAACTTTTCAAAAACGAGTGAGTCCAAAGATCCATCAACATGGAGCTTCTTCATGCGTTTTATACCAATATGACTTACATGGCAGTGCCACAAGCAAGTGGTACTATCATTACTATCTTATATCTTTTGGCATGAAAATGTGTATCACTACGATCAAGATTCAATAAACCATTTATTTAGGTGCAAGACCATCGAAGGTATTATTCAAATAAATAGAGTAACCATTATTCTCCTTAAATGAATAACCGTATTGCGATAGACATAATCCAATCATGTCTATGCTCAACGCAAACACCAATCTCGGTGGTAGAGGGAGCATGCGATGCTTGATCATATCAACCTTGGAAACACTTCCAACATATATCGTCAGCTCACCTTTAGCTAGTCTCCGTTTATTCCGTAGCTTTTATTTCGAGTTACTAACACTTAGCAACCGAACCGGTATCCAATACCCTGGTGCTACTAGGAGTACTAGGAAAGTACACATTAACATAATGTATATCCAATATACTTCTATCGACCTTGCCAGCCTTCTCATCTACCAAGTATCTAGGGTAATCCTGCTCCAGTGGTTGTTCCCCTTATTACAGAAGCACTTAGTCTCGGGTTTGGGTTCAGCCTCGGGTTTCTTCATTGGTGCAGCAGCTGATTTGCCGTTTCATGAAGTATCCCTTCTTTCCCTTGCCCTTCTTGAAACTAGTGGTTTCATCAACCATCAACAATTGATGCTCCTTCTTGATTTCTACTTTCGCGGTGTCAAACAACGCGAATATTTCAAGGATCATCATATCTATCCCTGATATGTTATAGTTCATCACAGAGCTCTAGCAGCTTGGTGGTAATGACTTCGGAGAAACTATCACTATTTCATCTGGAAGATCAACTCCCACTCGATTCAAGTGATTGTTGCACTCAGACAATCTGAGCACAAGCTCAACAATTGAGCTTTTCTCCCTTAGTTTGTAGGCTAAGAAAATTGTCGGAGGTCTTATACCTCTTGACGTGGGCACGAGCCTGAAATCCTAATTTCAGCCCTCGAAACATCTCATATGTTCCGCGACGTTTCGAAAACGTCTTTGGTGCCTCTACTTAAACCATTTAACTGAACTATCACGTAGTTATCAAAACGTGTATGTTCGATGTTCGAAACATCCACAAACGACGTTTGGGGTTCAGCACACTAAGCGGTGCATTAAGGACATAAGCTTTCTACTGATCGCATAATTGCTATTTTCAACTTTCAACTATATTTTCTCTAGGAACATATCTAAAACAGTAGAACTATAGCGCGAGCTACGACATAATTTGCAAAAGGTCTTTTGACTATGTTCAGGATAATTAAGTTCATCTTATGAACTTCCACTCAGATAGACATCCCTCTAGTCATCTAAGTGATTACATGATCCGAGTCAAACTAGGCCGTGTCCGATCATCACGTGAGACGGACTAGTCATCATCGGTGAACATTTTCATGTTGATCGTATCTTCTATATGACTCATGCTCGACCTTTCGGTCTCCGTGTTCCGAGGCCATGTCTGTACATGCTAGGCTCGTCAAGTTAACCCTAAGTGTTTTCGCTGTGTAAAACTGTCTTACACCCGTTGTATGTGAATGTAAGAATCTATCACACCCGATCATCACGTGGTGCTTCGAAACGACGAACTGTAGCAACGGTGCACAGTTAGGGGAGAACACTTCTTGAAATTTTAATGAGGGATCATCTTATTTACTACCGTCGTTCTAAGCAAATAAGATGTATAAACATGATAAACATCACATGCAATCAAATAAGAGTAGTGACATGATATGGCCAATATCATATAGCTCCTTTGATCTTCATCTTCGGGGCTCCATGATCATCTTGTCACCGGCATGACACCATGATCTCCATCATCATGATCTCCATCATCGTGTCTTCATGAAGTTGTCACGCCAACGACTACTTCTACTTCTATGGCTAACGCGTTTAGCAATAAAGTAAAGTAATTTACATGGCGTTCTTCAATGACACGCAGGTCATACAAAAAATAAAGACAACTCCTATGGCTCCTGCCGGTTGTCATACTCATCGACATGCAAGTCGTGAATCCTATTACAAGAACATGATCAATCTCATACATCACATATATCATTCATCACATCCTTTTGGCCATATCACATCACATAGCATACCCTGCAAAAACAAGTTAGACGTCCTCTAATTGTTGTTGCATGTTTTACGTGGCTGCTATGGGTTTCTAGCAAGAACGTTTCTTACCTACGCAAGACCACAACGTGATATGCCAATTGCTATTTACCCTTCATAAGGACCCTTTTCATCGAATCCGTTCCGACTAAAGTGGGAGAGACTGGCACCCGCTAGCCACCTTATGCACCAAGTGCATGTCAATCGGTGGAACCTGTCTCACGTAAGAGTACGTGTAAGGTCGGTCCGGGCCGCTTCATCCCACAATACCGTCGAAACAAGATTGGACTAGTAACGGTAAGCATATTGAACAACATCAACGCCCACAACTACTTTGTGTTCTACTCGTGCAAAGAATCTACGCAATAGACCTAGCTCATGATGCCACTGTTGGGGAACGTAGCAGAAATTCAAAAATTTTCCTACGTAACACCAAGATCTATCTATGGAGAGACCAGCAACGAGTAGAAAGGAGGAGAGTTGCATCTACATACCCTTGTAGATCGCTAAGCGGAAGCGTTCAAGTGAACGGGGTTGATGGAGTCGTACTCGTCGTGATTCAGATCACCGATGATCAAGTGCCGAACGGACGGCACCTCCGCGTTCAACACACGTACAGCCCGGTGACGTCTCCCACGCCTTGATCCAGCAAGGAGAGAGGGAGAGGTTGAGGAAGACTCCATCCAGCAGCAGCACAACGGCGTGGTGGTGATGGAGGAGCGTGGCAATCCTGCAGGGCTTCGCCAAGCACCTACGGGAGAGGAGGAGGTGTCACGGGAGGGAGGGAGGCGCCAAGGGCTCAGGTATGGATGCCCTCCCTCCCCTCCACTATATATAGGGGCAGGGGAGAAGGGGGAGGCGCAGCCTTGCCCCTTACTCCAAGAAAGGGGTGCGGCTAAGGAGGGGGGAGGAGTCCATCCTCCCCAAGGCACCTCGGAGGTGCCTTCCCCCTTTAGGACTCTCCCCTTTTTCCTTTATCTTGGCGCATGGGCCTCTAGGGGCTGGTGCCCTTGGCCCATGTAGGCCAAGGCGCACCCCCTACAGCCCATGTGGCCCCCCGGGGCAGGTGGCCCCACCCGGTGGGCCCCCGGGACCCTTCCGGTGGTCCCGGTACAATACCGATGACCCCGAAACTTGTCCCGATGGCCGAAACAGGACTTCCTATATATAAATCTTTACCTCCGGACCATTACGGAACTCCTCGTGACGTCCGGGATCTCATCCGGGACTCCGAACAACATTCGGTAACCACATACAAGCTTCCTTTATAACCCTAGCGTCATCGAACCTTAAGTGTGTAGACCCTACGGGTTCGGGAGACATGCAGACATGACCGAGACGTTCTCCGGTCAATAACCAACAGCGGGATCTGGATACCCATGTTGGCTCCCACATGTTCCACGATGATCTCATCGGATGAACCACGATGTCAAGGACTCAATCGATCCCGTATACAATTCCCTTTGTCTAGCGGTATTTTACTTGCCCGAGATTCGATCGTCGGTATCCAATACCTTGTTCAATCTCGTTACCGGCAAGTCACTTTACTCGTTCCGTAACACATCATCCCGTGATCAACTCCTTGGTCACATTGCGCATATGATGATGTCCTACCGAGTGGGCCCAGAGATACCTCTCCGTTTACACGGAGTGACAAATCCCAGTCTCGATCCGCATAAAACAATAGATACTTTCGGAGATACCTGTAGTGCACCTTTATAGTCACCCAGTTACGTTGTGACGTTTGATACACTCAAAGCACTCCTACGGTATCCAGGAGTTACACGATCTCATGGTCAAAGGAAGAGATACTTGACATTGGCAAAGCTCTAGCAAACGAACTACACGATCTTTGTGCTATGCTTAGGATTGGGTCTTGTCCATCACATCATTCTCCTAATGATGTGATCCCGTTATCAACGACATCCAATGTCCATAGCCAGGAAACCATGACTATCTGTTGATCACAACGAGCTAGTCAACTAGAGGCTCACTAGGGACATATTGTGGTCTATGTATTCACACGTGTATTACGATTTCCGGATAATACAGTTATAGCATGAATAAAAGACAATTATCATGAACAAGGAAATATAATAATAATACTTTTATTATTGCCTCTAGGGCATATTTCCAACATAGACGTCGAACCCCAATTTCATCTCATCATCTGTCGGAAAGATATCCTAAGAGCTACTTGAATTCCCACTTATAAACTCCCGAAATTTTCTGGTTATGCAATCAGGTGTTGGGGATACAGGGGAAGCATAATATCTCACCCAAAACTAGCAAATCCTACATCCAGCTGTATCCATCCTTCAACACATAACCAAGAAACCTTCGGAAATCATTTACCTCAACCTTCGAAAAGCATCCGTTATACGAGTTATGGCAATACTCCCGAACTCCCGCCCCAGTACTGGGTGGCGTCGAGGTTATCTCACCAACAACTGCATAAAAGAGATTTTCGATGTCGGCGAAACTAAACTCAGGTATTCTAGAACTGCAACGATAAAATTGTGACGACAACACCTCGGAGCTCAACTCCCCGGGACACTGCCACAACCCCTAAATGTCAGGAGGCACCAAGAACAATGTTCTCGTCACAAAACCATCGGAACGATTCCAAGATACCCGCGTGATCCTAAATTTTTTTTAGTGAAATTTGAGAAGAGAAGAGTCAAAACTCTACGTCATGATGCCTCACCAGAGCGACGAAGGGACTGAGGAGTAAAAAGAAGTCCTAACTCTCCGATATATATAATTTCTAAATGACTCAAAACATTTCTAGACTCAATAACGCCAGCGATTCGATCAAGCAGGGGGCTCCTAAGGTCGGGGAAGGCTCTGATTACCAACTTGTAATGCCCTCGATGCGGCTATATCTTCCACGTGTCGAAGCACGACTTAGAGGCATAACCGCATTGAAAGCAATGTCGCAAGTGAGGTAATCTTCACACAACCCATGTAATACATAAGGGAAAAGATACATAGTTGGCTTACAATCGCCACTTCACACAATTACATGAGTAAAGCATTACATCAACCAGATACAATCAAGGTCCAACTACGGAACCAAAATAAAAGAAGACTACCCCAAATGCTACACAGATCCCCGATCGTCCCAACTGGGCTCCACTACTGATCAACTAGAACGAAACAACACAAAGGACAAGATCTCCATCGAGCTCCTCCTGAGCTTGGTTGCGTCATATGCACGGTTCAACGGCACCTGCAAGCTGGTTTTGGAAGTATCTGTGAGTCACGGGGACTCAGCAATCTTACACCCTCGCGATCAAGACTATTTAAGCTTATAGGACTGGTAAAAGGTAATATGTGGAGCTGCAGCAAGCGACTAGCATATATGGTGGCTAACCTGTTCACAAAAGAGAGCGAGAAGAGAAGGCAAAGCACGAACGGAGAACTATGATCAAGAAGTGATCCTAGAACAACCTACGTCAAGCATAACTCCAACCCGTATTCACTTCCCGGACTCCGCCGGAAAGAGACCATCACGGTAACACACACGGTTGATGTATTTTAGTTAAGGTCAACTTCAGGTTTTCTACAACCGTATATTAACAAATTCCCATCTGCCCATAACCGCGGGCACGGCTTTCGAAAGTTCAAATCCCTACAGGGGTGTCCCAACTTAGCCCATCACAAGCTCTCACGGTCAACGAAGGATATTCCTTCTAGCGGGAAGACACGATCAGGCTCGGAATCCCGGTTACAAGACATGCTCGACAATGGTAAAACAAGTCCAGCAAGACCACCCGATGCGCCGACATCCCGATAGGAGCTGCACATATCTCGTTCTCAGGGCAACACCGGATAAGCAATCCGTACAACTAAAACCAGCCCTCGAGTTTCCCTGAGGTGGCGCTGCAAGGGGCTCTAGTTTGGACCAACACTTAGACAAGCACTGGCCCGGGGGGTTTAAAATAAAGATGACCCTCGGGATGCGCGACTCCCAAGGGAAAAAGGCAAGGTGGCGAATGGTAAAACCAAGGTTGGGCCTTGCTGGAGGAGTTTTATTCAAGGCGAACTGTCAAGGGATTCCCATTATAACCCAACCGCGTGAGGAACGCAAAATCCGGGAACATAACACCGATATGACGGAAACTAGGGCGGCAAGAGTGGAACAAAACACCAGGCATAAGGCCGAGCCTTCCACCCTTTACCAAGTATATAGATGCATTAATTAAATAAGAGATATTGTGATATCCCAACAAAATATCCATGTTCCAACAAGGAACAAACTCCAATCTTCACCTGCAACTAGCAATGCTATAAGAGGGGCTGAGCAAAGCGGTAACATAGCCAAACAATGGTTTGTTAGGCCAAGGTGGGTTAGAGGCTTGGCTTCACAATATGGGAGGCATGATAAGCAAATGGTAGGTATCTTAGCATAGGCATAGCAAAAGAGCGAGCAACTAGCAAGCAAAGATAGAAATGATTTCGAGGGTATGGTCATCTTGCCTGAGATCCCGCAAGGAAGAAGAACGAGTCCAAGAAGAAGACAAACGGACGTAGTCGAACGGATCCTCACAACTCCGGAACGAAACCGAAGCTAACGAGAGAAGCACCCGGAAAGAAGCAAACAACATAGTAAACCACCATCACATAAACATGGCATGATGCAAAATCAAGTATGATGCATGTCCGGTTTAATGATACATGGCATGACAAAGTGCAACAAACAATACTACAAATTAAGTGGAGCTCAATATGCAACGGGTTGCATATTGGCGGAACACCACGTCAATTAGTTAGTTCTCTCTCGTTTAGGTACTCAACAATATTAAATGTTGATTAACATGACAAGGGGTGAAGCATAACAAAAACTATCCATCTAACCAATTTAAATGGGGCCGGATATAACAAACAACAAATCCAGTAAATCCCCATATGCCTTAGTAATTTATTGCAACAACAATTTAAACATTTTAATTGTTGTTATCATGATGCGGATGACATGGACAAGTTTAAGCGATTTTTATGAAAATATTGATAAGAACATTATGAAGCATTTGTCACCGTGGTGGATAGAAAGGGTGCCACGGTGACGAATCCGAAAATGATGTCACGGCACCATATCGGTTTCGGTAGCTCACGGAGATACCGGTACAAAAGGAAAAGTGACGGAAGCGTGACATGCGATAGAAGGTGGGGTGATTCCGGTAACCGGGTTCCCACATGTCGATGACGGTGCCAAGCGGGGAAAACAAGTAGCGTTCGCGGGAGGATACAACATCCAAACATGCATCTCATACAACACAAGCATTTGTTCACGGACGGTCGTCTCGGGGTTATACCTTCGAAGCGTGCATTAACGGAACGAATCGAGTTCGGTGGTAGGGGTACACGTGTCGAAGGGGAAGTAGTTATACTTGCAAACTTCAGCGGCGGTAGTCGTTCAGGGTTTTGCCGGTTCGTCTTGTAGCCGTACATGTTCGACGTGGTACACGGTTCGAAGTCATGCATGTCCCGTAGATGTTCAGGGGTCACCGTGAGGAACTTGTCGAATCCAGGGTCTCAATCGTCGGTAGTGGTACCCGTTTCGAAGGTGAATTTGACGAACTCGAATCCCTTCGGGGTTGTCGAGGTACTTGGGGTCTTCGGACTCTCCTGTCCCGTTATTGCGACGGCAGTCATTCACGTTTGTTTGGAGAGGTTCTAGACGCATCCCGAATATGTAGTCGTACACGCACGTAGATGAACTTGGCGGGTCCTCGACGTCTTGATACTTGGCGTTCGGTGCGGTACTTGCCGAGCAAGAGGCGAAGTCGTGGTACTTGACGTTCTCGTCCTTGTTGATCCAAAACAACAGGAGCCAAAAAGGCCTCTGGTGGGCAGCAGCAAGGCCGGGCGGTGCGTGAGCAGCGGCATGAAGCGGGCATGGTTCTCGTGGTGAAAATGACGACGAACAGAGGCGTAACGATGACCAAAGCGAGCAGCACAACAGACGTTGAGAAGAGGAGGTGAGGTGCAGGTGGCTGGAGATGAGAACACGACGGCCGGACGGTGGGGTCGCCGGAAGGTGCAGAAGGGAGCTGCTGGAGCTCGCCGGAGTAGCTGCAGGCGAAACCCTGCGAGGAACAGGCAACGAACAACGGGATCACGATGGCAGGCGGCGCCGGACTTGGGCTCCGGTGAAGGGAAAGGGAGGCGGCGAGTCGACGCGGCTGGAGATGCGACGGCGGGGATGGCCTGGACAAGGCCGGAGGTCGGGGAGGGAGCTGCTGATGGCGGCCGGACCAGGAGTTGAGGCGGCGGAGCTCCTGCTCGGCGACAAGCGAAGCAGCAAGGAGGAGACGCTCCGTGACGGCTCGGGCTCCAGGAGCTCGGGTAAGGGACGAGGAAGGGAGACGCGAGGATGAGGTGGGTTGACAGGGCGGCGTGGTTCACGAGATGGACAGCGCGGGGCTGCAGGATCCGGTCGAGGCATGGCCTGCGGCGCGGCTTGTAGCAGAACGGGCGCGTGCGTTCCTCTGGTGCTGTCTATGGGCGTGCGGCGGCGCTGGAGGGAGTCGAGGGAGAGGCCAGGGATCGAGAGAATCGGCTTCCTGGCGGCAGTAGGGGAGAGAAACGAGGGAGAGGGAGATGACGAGGGGATCGGGCTAGGGTTAGGAAAAGGAGTGGGGTGCGGCTGACTGCTGATTGGGCCTGGCCTTGGGCCGGCGCGTGAGGAAGGGAGGCCCAGCTGGGCTGGCTTTCCTCCTCTCTCACTCTTTTCCTTTTTAAAACAAAAATAGAGAAAGAGAAGGAAAAGAAAGAGACGGTAGGGGTGGAATCTGGGCACGAGGACAATTTTCCCGGACTCTTAAAAATGGGCATGGTCCGAGAAAATTAGAAGTGGCAAGATCCGAAGATATGAATTCAAACTCATTTGAGTTTAATCAAATGGTTTGAACTAGGGCTAGGCTTTTGAAGTGCACCAGAAATGTTGAGAATTTAGGTGGAGCTCGGGGAAGTGACAAAAGAAATTGCCGGAAAGGTTTGGGGACCAAACTTGAAGCGGAAAAGGGTATGTGATAAATTGCAAGTGTGTTATAGGTAAATCCGAAAATGGAAGATTTGATATAGCTCCCTAATATCGGGAGGATATGTTATAAAGAGAATCACCATGTGAATTCCCTCGGTTTAAATGGACCGAAGATCCATGCAATTTATTTAGTGAGCTTTAAAACGGGTTGCATGATGACATGATGCAATGCACATGATGCAAAGATGAAATGCAACGGACCAAACAAATCACACGACGAAACCCGGAAACCCTGAAAGGCATCTGAAGCTCCGGTCTTGGGGCATTACACCAAGACTCCCTCAGTAGCCCCCGAACTGGCCTTCAAACTATGATGCGATATTCGGCTTACGTCTTCGGCTTTTGCAAGGTTGGTTTTTCTCTACATAATGGGCGGATAATAGTTCGCCCCTGTCTCCCTTGTTCCGCTTTTTATGACTCCTTCCCTGTCGCCTCGATTTCCACGGGATGGGAAAATGCTAACATTCCACAATTTTTAATTAAAAAGAAAACACCCGGTCACACAGGGACAACGCCTATATAAAGAGTTCTAATCCTCCAAGTGCCATCCACATCGTGTAGAAAAACTCCAAGATTAGCCACAAAAAAGCTTCCAAACATGGCCAACGCCCCAGGCTCTTCTTCGCGCCCCATGGCCCTCAAGAGGGTGATTGGCAGAGCTGTTCAGTGCCTCATCTTCAGTTGAGTCGACTCCAGACACAAGGATATCTTCCCTCACAGATCTAGTCTCCGTTAGAGCGGGATTGGCCTTCATTGGCAACGATGTGATGGTAGAAAATTTCCCCAACCCCAATAAGGAGGAGAGTGTGTGCTTCATTCCATTCCTTTTGCGGGCTTAGGATTTCCAATCCATCCCTTTCTCAAGGGTCTATTGGAATTTTACGGCATCCAGCTAAATAACCTCACCCCAGGTTCGATTATTCACATTTGAGGTTTTGTTGCCCTCTGTGAACTGATTTTGGGCATCGAGGCCCATTTCGAACTATGGAGAAAGTTCTTTTGCCTCGTCCCCCGCCATCGAGGGGGTGCTATATTTGAAGTGGACGGCGTCGAAGTATGGCGCATAGCCGGATCCGGATACCCCGTTGGAACTCCCAAAGAGATATATCCACAGTGTGCTGGAAATATGCCCTAGAGGCAATAATAAATTAGTTATTATTATATTTCCTTGTTCATGATAATCGTTTATTATCCATGATAGAATTGTATTGATAGGAAACTCAGATACATGTGTGGATACATAGACAACACCATGTCCCTAGTAAGCCTCTAGTTGACTAGCTCGTTGATCAATAGATGGTTACGGTTTCCTGACCATGGACATTGGATGTCTTTGATAATGGGATCACCTCATTAGGAGAATGATGTGATGGACAAGACCCAATCCTAAGCCTAGCACAAAGATCATGTAGTTCGTATGCTAAAGCTTTTCTAATGTCAAGTATCATTTCCTTAGACCATGAGATTGTGCAATTCCCGGATACCGTAGGAGTGCTTTGGGTGTGCCAAACGTCACAACGTAACTGGGTGGCTATAAAGGTACACTACGGGTATCTCCGAAAGTGTCTGTTGGGTTGGCACGAATCGAGACTGGGATTTGTCACTCCGTGTGACGGAGAGGTATCTCTGGGCCCACTCGGTAGGACATCATCATAATGTGCACAATGTGATCAAGGAGTTGATCACGGGATGATGTGTTACGGAACGAGTAAAGAGACTTGCCGGTAACGAGATTGAACAAGGTATCGGGATACCGACGATCGAATCTCGGGCAAGTATCGTACCGCTAGACAAAGGGAATTGTATACGGGATTGATTAAGTCCTTGACATCGTGGTTCATCCGATGAGATCATCGTGGAACATGTGGGAACCAACATGGGTATCCAGATCCCGCTGTTGGTTATTGACCGGAGAACGTCTCGGTCATGTCTGCATGGTTCCCGAACCCGTAGGGTCTACACACTTAAGGTTCGGTGATGCTAGGGTTGTAGGGATATGTATATGCAGTAACCCGAATGTTGTTCGGAGTCCCGGATGAGATCCCGAAGTCACGAGGAGTTCCGGAATGGTCCGGAGGTAAAGAATTATATATAGGAAGTGCTATTTCGGCCATCGGGACAAGTTTCGGGGTCACTGGTATTGTACCGGGACCACCGGAAGGGTCCCGGGGGTCCACCGGGTGGGGCCACCTATCCCGGAGGGCCCCATGGGCTGAAGTGGGAAGGGATCCAGCCCAAAGTGGGCTGGGGCGCCACTTCCCCCTAGGGCCCATGCGCCTAGGGTGGGGGAAACCCTAAAGGAAGAGTCCTAGGAGGGGAAGGCACCTCCTAGGTGCCTTGGGGAGGAGGGATTCCTCCCCTTGGCCGCACCCCCCTAGGAGATTAGATCTCCTAGGGCCGGCGCCCCCCCCCTTGGCCCTCCTATATATAGTGGGGAGATGGAGGACTTCTAAGTTTTGAGCCTTTGGTGCCTCCCTCTCCCTCTCCAACACATCCTCCTCCTCCATAGTGCTTAGCGAAGCCCTGCCGGAGTACTGCAGCTCCATCACCACCACGCCGTCGTGCTGCTGCTGGAGCCATATTCCTCAACCTCTCCTGCCCCCTTGCTGGATCAAGAAGGAGGAGACATCGCTGCTCCGTACGTGTGTTGAACGCGGAGGTGCCGTCCGTTCGGCGCTAGGATCATCGGTGATTTGGATCACGACGAGTACGACTCCATCAACCCCGTTCTCTTGAATGCTTCCGCGCGCGATCTACAAGGGTATGTAGATCCACTCCTCTCTTGTTGCTAGATGACTCCATAGATTGATCTTGGTGACACGTAGGAAATTTGAATTTATGCTACGTTCCCCAACAGTGGCATCATGAGATAGGTCTATGCGTAGTTTCTATGCACGAGTAGAACACAAAGTAGTTGTGGGCGTTGATTTTGTTCAATATGCTTACCGTTACTAGTCCAATCTTGATTCGGTGGCATTGTGGGATGAAGCGGCCCGGACCGACCTTACACGTACTCTTACGTGAGACTGGTTCCACCGACTGACATGCACTAGTTGCATAAGGTGGCTAGCGGGTGTCTGTCTCTCCCACTTTAGTCGGATCGGATTCGATGAAAAGGGTCCTTATGAAGGGTAAATAGCAATTGGCATATCAAGTTGTGGTTTTTGCGTAGGTAAGAAATGTTCTTGCTAGAAACCCATAGCAGCCACGTAAAACATGCAAACAACAATTAGAGGACGTCTAACTTGTTTTTGCAGGGTATGCTATGTGATGTGATATGGCCAAAGGATGTGATGAATGATATATGTGATGTATGAGATGATCATGTTCTTGTAATAGGAATCACGACTTGCATGTCAATGAGTATGACAACCGGCTGGAGCCATAGGAGTTGTCTTTATTTATTTATGACCTGCGTGTCAACTTAAACGTCATGTAATTACTTTACTTTATTGCTAACCGTTAGCTGTAGAAGTAGAAGTAATAGTTGGCGAGACAACTTCACAAGGACACGATGATAGAGATCATGATGATGGAGATCATGGTGTCATGCCGGTGACAAGATGATCATGGAGCCCCAAGATGGAGATCAAAGGAGCTATATGATATTGGCCATATCATGTCACTATTTGATTGCATGTGATGTTTATCATGTTTATGCATCTTATTTGCTTAGAACGACGGTAGTAAATAAGATGATCCCTCATTAAAATTTCAAGAAAGTGTTCCCCCTAACTGTGCACCGTTGCGACAGTTCGTTGTTTCGAAGCACCACGTGATGATCGGGTGTGATAGATTCTAACATTCACATACAACGGGTGTAAGACAGATTTACACACGCGAAACACTTAGGTTGACTTGACGAGCCTAGCATGTGTACAGACATGGCCTCGGAACACAGAAGACTGAAAGGTCGAGCATGAGTCGTATGGTAGATACGATCAGCATGAAGATGTTCACTGATGTTGACTAGTCCGTCTCACGTGATGATCGGACACGGCCTAGTTGACTCGGATCATGTAATCACTTAGATGACTAGAGGGATGTCTATCTGAGTGGGAGTTCATAAGATGAACTTGTTTATCCTGAACATAGTCAAAAAGGATTTTGCAAATTATGTCGTAGCTCACACTTTAGTTCTACTGTTTAGATATGTTCCTAGAGAAAAATTAGTTGAAAGTTGATAGTAGAAATTATGCGGACTAGGTCCGTAAACTGAGGATTGTCCTCATTGCTTCATAGAAGGCTTATGTCCTTAATGCACCGCTCAGTGTGCTGAACCTCGAACGTCGTCTGTGGATGTTGCGAACATCTGACATACACATTTTGATAACTACATGATAGTTCAGTTAAACGGTTTAGAGTTGAGGCACCGAAGATGGTTTTGAAACGTCGCGGAACATATGAGATGTTTCGAGGGCTGAAATTGGGATTTCAGGCTCGTGCCCACGTCAAGAGGTATAAGACCTCCAACGATTTTCTTAGCCTACAAACTAAGGAGAAAAGCTCAATTGTTGAACTTGTACTCAGATTGTTTGAGTACAACAATCGCTTGAATCGAGTGGGAGTTGATCTTCCAGATGAGATAGTGATGTTTCTCCCAAGTCATTACCACCAAGCTGCTAGAGCTTCGTGTTGAACTATAATATATCAGGGATATATATGATGATCCTTGAGATATTCGCGATGTTTGACACCACAAAAGTAGAAATCGAGAAGGAGCATCAATTGTTGATGGTTGGTGAAACCACTAGTTTCAAGAAGGGCAAGGGCAAGAAGGGATACTTCATGAAACGGCAATTCAGCTGCTGCTCTAGTGAAGAAACCCAAGGTTGAACCCAAACCCGAGACTAAGTGCTTCTGTAATAAGGGGAATAGCCACTGGAGCAGAATTACCCTAGATACTTGGTAGATTAGAAGGCTGGCAAGGTCGATAGAAGTATATTGGATATACATTGTGTTGATGTGTACTTTACTAGTACTCCTAGTAGCACCAGGGTATTAGATACCGGTTCGGTTGCTAAGTGTTAGTAACTCGAAATAAAAGCTACAGAATAAACGGAGACTAGCTAAAGGTGAGCTGACGATATGTGTTGGAAGTGTTTCCAATGTTGATATGATCAAGCATCGCACGCTCCCTCTACCATTGAGATTGGGGTTAAACCTAAATAATTGTCATTTGGTGTTTGCGTTGAGCATAGACATGATTGGATTATGACTATCGCAATACGGTTATTCATTTAAGGAGAATAATAGTTACTCTGTTTATTTGAATAATACCTTCAATGGTCTTGCACCTAAAATGAATGGTTTGTTGAATCTCGATCGTAGTGATACACATGTACATGCCAAAAGATATAAGATAGTAATGACAATATCACCTACTTGTGGCACTACCACGTAAGTCATATCGGTATAAAACGCATGAAGAAGCTCCATGTTGATGGATCTTTGGGCTCACTCGTTTTGAAAAGTTTGAGACATGCGAACCATGTCTATTGGTGTATATGCATGAAGAAACTCCATGCAAATGGACCGTTTGGACTCACTTGATTTTGAATCACTTGAGACATGCAAATCATACCACATGGGCAAGATGACTGAAAGCCTCGTTTTCAGTAAAATGGAACTAGAAAGCAACTTGTTGGAAGTAATACATTTTGATGTGTGCAGTCCAATGAGTGCTGAGGCATGTAGTGGATATCGTTATGTTCTTACTTCACAGATGATTTGAGTAGATGTTGAGTATATTTACTTGATGAATCACGAGTCTGAATTATTGAAAGGTTCAAGTAATTTTAGGGTGAAGTTGAAAGATCGTCGTGACAAGAGGATAAAATATCTATGATATGATCATAGAGATGAATATCTGAATTATGAGTTTGGCACAGAATTAAGACATTGTGGAAGTTGTTTCACAACCAATACAGCCAGGAACACCATGGTGTGATGGTGTGTCCGTACATCATAACTGCACCCTATCGGATATGATGCATACCATGATGTCTCTTATCGAATTACCACGATAGTTTATGGGTTAGGCATTAGAGACAACCACATTCACTTTAAATAGGGCACCACGTAATTCCGATGAGATGACACCGTATGAACTATGGTTTAGAGAAACCTAAGCTGTCATTTCTTAAAAGTTTGGGGCTGCGACGCTTATGTGAAAAAGTTTCAGACTGATAAGCTCGAACCCAAAGCGGATAAATGCATCTTCATAGGACACCCAAAACAATTGGGTATACCTCCTGTCTCAGATCCGAAAGCAATAAGGGATTGTTTCTAGAATCGGGTCCTTTCTCGAGGAAAAGTTTCTCTTGAAAGAATTGAGTGGGAGGATGGTGGAGACTTGATGAGGTTATTGAACCATCTCTTCAACTAGTGTGTGGCAGGGCACATGAAGTTGTTCCTGTGGCACCTACACCAATTGAAGTGGAAGCTTATGATAGTGATCATGAAACTTCAGATCAAGTCACTACCAAACCTCGTAGGATGACAAGGATGAGTACTACTTCAGAGTGGTACGTGATCCTGTCTTGGAAGTCATGTTGCTAGACAACAATGAACCTACGAGCCATGGAGAAGCGATGGTGGGCCCGGATTCCGATAAATGGCCCGAGGCCATAAAATCCGAGAGAGGATCCATGTATGAAAACAAAGTGTAGACTTTGGCAGAGCGGCTCGATGGTCGTAAGGCTATTGAGTACAGATGGATTTTAAAAGGAAGACGGACAATGATGGTGAGTATCACCATTAAGAAAGCTCGACTTGTCGTTAAGATTTTTTCCGACAAGTTCAAGGAGTTGACTATGATGAGACTTTCTCACTCGTAGCGATGCTAAGAGTCTGTTGGAATTATATTAGCGATTACTACATTATTTATGAAATCTTGCAGATAGGATGTCAAAACATTGTTTCCTCGACGATTTTCTTGAGGAAAGGTTGTATGTGATACAACCGGAAGGTTTTGTCAATCCTGAAAGATGATAATAAGTATGCAAAGCTCCAGCAATCCTTCTAAGGACTGGAGTAAGCATCTCGGAGTTGGAATGTATGCTTTGATGAGATGATCAAAGATTTTGGGTGTATACAAAGTTTATGAGAAACTTGTATTTCCAAAGAAGTGAGTGGGAGCACTATAGAATTTCCGATGAGTATGTGTTGTTAACATGTTGTTGATCGGAAATGATGTAGAATTTCTAGAAAGCATGCAGAGTTATTTGAAAAGTGTTTTTCAATGGAAAGCCTGGATTAAGCTACTTGAACGTTGAGCATCAAGATCTATAAGGATAGATCAAAACGCTTAATGGTACTTTCAAATGAGCACATACCTTGACATGATCTTGAAGGTGTTCAAGATGGACCAGTCAAAGAAGGAGTTCTTTCCTGAGTTGTAAGGTATGAAGTTAAGACTTAAAGCTCGACCATGACAGAAGAGAGAGAAAGGACGAAGGTCGTCCCCTATGCTTAAGATATAGGATCTACAGTATGCTATGCTGTGTACCGCACCTGAAATGTGCCTTGCCATGAGTCAGTCAAGGGGTACAAGAGTGATCCAAGAATGGATCACAAGACAGCGGTCAAAGTTATCCTTAGTAACTAGTGGACTAAGGAATTTTCTCGATTATGGAGGTGGTAAAAGAGTTCATCGTAAAGGGTTACGCCGATGCAAACTTTGACACTAATCCAGATTATTCTGAGTAGTAAACTAGATTCGTATAGTAGAATAGTTATTTGGAATAGCTCCAAATGTAGCGTAGTAGTTGCATCTACAAGATGACATAGAAATTTGCGAAGTACATACGGATCTGAAAGATTCAGACACGTTGACTATAATATCTCTCACAAGCATAACATGATCAAACCCAGAACTCATCGAGTGTTAATCACATGGTAATGTGAACTAGATTATTGACTCTAGTAAACTCTTTGGGTGTTAGTCACATGGGGATGTGACCTTGAGTGTTAATCACATATCGATGTGAATTGGATTATTGACTCTAGTGCAAGTGGGAGACTCTTGGAAATATGCCCTAGAGGCAATAATAAATTAGTTATTATTATATTTCCTTGTTCATGATAATCATTTATTATCCATGCTAGAATTGTATTGATAGGAAACTCAGAAACATGTGCGGATACAAAGACAACACCATGTCCCTAGTAAGCCTCTAGTTGACTAGCTCGTTGATCAATAGATGGTTACGGTTTCCTGACCATGGACATTGGATGTCGTTGATAACGGGATCACCTCATTAGGAGAATGATGTGATGGACAAGACCCAATCCTAAGCCTAGCACAAAGATCATGTAGTTCGTATGCTAAAGCTTTTCTAATGTCAAGTATCATTTCCTTAGACCATGAGATTGTGCAACTCCCGGATACCGTAGGAGTGCTTTGGGTGTGCCAAACGTCACAACGTAACTGGGTGGCTATAAAGGTACACTACGGGTATCTCCGAAAGTGTTTGTTGGGTTGGCACGAATCGAGACTGGGATTTGTCACTCCGTGTGACGGAGAGGTATCTCTGGGCCCACTCGGTAGGACATCATCATAATGTGCACAATGTGATCAAGGAGTTGATCACGGGATGATGTGTTACAGAACGAGTAAAGAGACTTGTCGGTAACGAGATTGAACAAGGTATCGGGATACCAATGATCGAATCTCGGGCAAGTATCGTACCGCTAGACAAAGGGAATTGTATACGGGATTGATTAAGTCCTTGACATCGTGGTTCATCCGATGAGATCATCGTGGAACATGTGGGAACCAACATGGGTATCCAGATCCCGCTGTTGGTTATTGACCGAAGAACGTCTCGGTCATGTCTGCATGGTTCCCGAACCCGTAGGGTCTACACACTTAAGGTTCGGTGACGCTAGGGTTGTAGGGACATGTATATGCAGTAACCCGAATGTTGTTCGGAGTCTTGGATGAGATCCCGGACGTCACGAGGAGTTCCGGAATGGTCCAGAGGTAAAGAATTATATATAGGAAGTGCTATTTCGGCCATTGGGACAAGTTTCGGGGTCACCGGTATTGTACCGGGACCACCGGAAGGGTCCCGGGGGTCCACCAGGTGGGGCCACCTATCCCGGAGGGCCCCATGGGCTGAAGTGGGAAGGGATCCAGCCCAAAGTGGGCTGGGGCGCCACTTCCCCCTAGGGCCCATGCGCCTAGGGTGGGGGAAACCCTAAAGGAAGAGTCCTAGGAGGGGAAGGCACCTCCTAGGTGCCTTGGGGAGGAGGGATTCCTCCCCTTGGCCGCACCCCCCTAGGAGATTAGATCTCCTAGGGCCGGCGCCCCCCCCCTTGGCCCTCCTATATATAGTGGGGAGATGGAGGACTTCTAAGTTTGAGCCTTTGGTGCCTCCCTCTCCCTCTCCAACACATCCTCCTCCTCCATAGTGCTTAGCGAAGCCCTGCCGGAGTACTGTAGCTCCATCACCACCACGCCATCGTGCTGCTGCTGGAGCCATCTTCCTCAACCTCTCCTCCCCCCTTGCTAGATCAAGAAGGAGGAGACGTCGCTGGTCCGTACGTGTGTTGAACGCGGAGGTGCCGTCCGTTCGGCGCTAGGATCATCGGTGATTTGGATCACGACGAGTACGACTCCATCAACCCCGTTCTCTTGAACGCTTCCGCGCGCGATCTACAAGGGTATGTAGATCCACTCCTCTCTCGTTGCTAGATGACTCCATAGATTGATCTTGGTGACACGTAGGAAAATTTTGAATTTATGCTACGTTCCCCAACACAGTGGTCTTTGGAGTGGTTTTATATAGATGACGTTCCACTGCCGGACCCAGTTCGGCGTGGCCTTCCTAAATTTTCCAGCGCTCCCTAAAGAAGTGCCTCAACTAGCATCCCCGAAGTCCCAAGGAGGAAGATAGTGCGTAAATAAAAAGATTGGTCAGCAAGGTCAGATTATTAGCCCATAGCGAGCTCTTGATAATCGAGGTCATGGCCATTGCAATAAATTGATGTGTCCATCCTCTCCAATCCAGAGTAACTCGCTTATTTTGTTACAACAGAGAGGATGACGCATCCCGCTACGGACGCAAGGGTGCAGATACCCCGGCCGAACTGGCCGTGATCTCGGCCGATCTGTACAAGGGCGAAAAGGAAGACTTCCTCCGCTTAAACTACCGGGATGGTTACTCCATGTACAACCCCATTGAATGGGTAAGATTTTGGTTACCTGTGTTTCCTTATTGCTGTCATGACACGCTAATCTAGTTGTTCTTTGTTGTTTTCAAAACAGTCATGGAGGAAGATGATCGATGATGTTCACTGTCCTGCCCCACAGCCAGAGGATCACAATTGCGACGAGGACCCTAGCTTACGCGAGGATCCGGATATATACATAGAGTTTGACGATGGGGTATTTTATCAAGCGAGCCTTGATGGCTCAGAAGTGGTTATTACAGCCGACTACCCCCTCTCCTATCCTTTCTCCATTGTAAGTATTCAAAGAGCTTTCTTCGAAAAAGAAGTCCCTACTTGCACCCTTATCCATTATACTAAACCGTACTTTATAGGATCGGCGCTCGGGAGGCCGCACCCCCTCGAGGGAGCCCCTGCGCAGGGTAATCGTCAAAGAGAAAGGAGACCGGGAGTGCCATAGAAACCTCACAGTCTTCGAAGAGGTATGTCCGTTTACTACATGCCTGGGCACGAGTTCGGATTGTTAAAGTCCCTTTCTATCCTTGATTTAGGAGAAGCACATGGCAAACTGTGGGAAAGCGCCCGGCTAGCCGAATGTCAGCCAATCTGGCACCGGACTCGTCAACTAGGGCGAGGGCTGATGCAATGCCAGTTCCGCCGCCTCATGAGGATTCGAAAGACGTATCTGCCATGAATTCCAAGGTGGAGAGCGCAATGAATCACCGTCGACTGATAGAGGCCATGCGTGCTCCAGCCTTTTCCGAGCAGGAATTTATCGCACTCAGTTTGGTGGATGCATATATCCGAGCCGCTCGAGACGGACTTGCCGGAGTTACCCAACTGTTCTCAAAGGATATACAGGTAAGGGTTTGTGCAGTTTTGATAGACATATGCTAGTAGCCCCCCAAGACTTGAAGCGGTGAGACCAACCGATTTAAGGATCGATATAACCTGCAGGTTCTCAAGGAGAAGAATACTGCGCTATCCCAGGAGCTGAAAACAAACTAGACGCAGCTAAATGCTGTCATCGCCTAACTAGCGGAAATGAAAAAGGCCGCAATGAGCTCGTCCAAGAAGAGAAAACACGAGGAGGAAAAATACAAGCAATCCGAACAGATAGAGAGCTTAATGGCTGAGCTATTAGCCGCCCGAAAAGAAAATGAAAGGTTGGAGGGCGGCATGTTCGGTATGACTTTTAAAACCACCATATAGACTCATGCTTAGTCCACAATTCAGAATATCATAACTCTGTTATCGCAAGTCTATTAACTGGTCGGCCGGAAGAAGAAGTATCCAGATTTCAAGGTGACATGCTGAAGGAGCTGTCCGTGGTGCATGCACGGGCCCGGAAAGCCATGAAGAGTATGGTTAAGGCTTTATGGCCATCCGATACCCCTCCAGAAAGTATGGAGGGTTTGGCAAGCTGGTTCAAAGGTGCCCGATGCCGCTTTGAGTTATGGAAGACGTCCGCTCGTCATGAAGGCGCACGAGAAGCATGTGCGATGGTAAAAACATGCTTCACCAAGCTAGATCCGAATCATATGGCTCGAGTGGGACCGCAGGGACCAGACGGAAAAGAAATTCCGTTGAACTTGGTTTATGATCAAGTAATGATAGCTGTGAAATATTCGCACGAAGACTGTAGGTTAGACATTCTGATAGATGGAATAGATAAGGAATAGGCATTTTTTTGATGTATTAATGTACTTTATGATCAACATGTATCTTTAGCCAAACATGTGAAAAAATTGTCATCGCAGGCTTTTGGCTTTAACCTCCAAACCAAAATGGTGGAGTGTTTATGGATACTATTGTGGAATCAAAGAAGCATTCATTATGCCCGGAAACCAGGTAACCCAGTCATTGTGCTTGAACAGACAAAAATTTTAGTTCGAGAGGTATGTTATATTACATATGTAAGAAACATCTTCAAAGGAGACTAGTTCCGTTAAGGGTTCCTTTCCTTGGGGTGGCATGCTTTAATTGTGTGTGCCCAGGCTTTGGTCCGTATTATGGAAAAATATGTCCCATATGTTTGAAGAGTTACGAGAATATAACAATCTGTCGTTTGATTGCCGACTAATTATTCTCTTAAGAATGCTAGGTTTCAGATTCACCTGTCTGAGGTACAGGTCCGGATTACCCGGTTGTAACAATTGTAGAGGTGCTCCCTTTACGCCCTAGCCGAACAATCAGGGACGTAGGGCATAAACATAGGAACAAGGCAACCCATCTTGGCAAAAACTTAAGTCATAGATGTGCATATAATGGCAAAAACATGTATATAAACAAACGACGTATAAATTGTGAGCTCCAGGCTCTGAATACTAATAAGCTTCGGTTAAAGAAGCCCCCAGTCATGGTGGGGTGTATGCATTTTAAGATGTGTACCCCTTAAGAGTTCGGCCTATCCGAACATATCCTTGGAAACATATATAAAAACGAGAAAAAGGTAAATCAAGAGGAGAAAGAAAAAGGGTGAAAAAGAAGCATGGCGGAACTTATGCGTAGAATCTTCAGAGCTGAGCAGCGTTCCATGGATTCGGCTCTAGGTGGTTATCCGAGGTGTTATGAAGGCGATAGGCTCCTCCTGTGAGAACTTCATCTATAATGAAGGGGCCCTCCCATTTTGGTTTGAGCTTGTCCTTCTTCTTCTCTAGTAGGCGTAAAATGAGTTTGCCGACATTATAAGTCTTGGCCCGCACTTCTCGGCTTTGGTATCTCTGAGCCTGTTGTTGATAAAATGCGAAGCGGACTCTTGCGATATCACGCTCCTCCTCCAGGCCGTCTAGGTCGTCCTGCCGATCAAGCTCGGCTTCTTTCTATTCATAAATGCGCACTCGAGGTGAGTCATGAATAATGTCGCGGGGCAAGACAGCCTCTGCATTGTACACCATGAAAAAAGGTGTGTATCTGGTCATGCGGTTGGGCGTAGTACACAATCCCCAGAGTACGGAATCAAGTTCCTTGACCCAGTGTTTATCTGACTCCCGTAGGAATCGCACTAGTCTGGGTTTGATGCCGCTCATTATCAGGCCATTGGCCCGTTTGACCTGACCGTTTGTTTGAGGGTGGTACATGGAGGCGTAATCAAGCTTAATGCCCAAGTTATCACACCAATTTTTCACCTCGTTGATTGTGAAAATGGAGCCATTATGAGTGATGATGTTGTGTGGGACACCATAACGGCGCACCATGCCGGATATAAAGTTGATCACTAGCCTAGTTTCAGTTGTTTTCACTGGTTTGGCCTCGGTCCACTTAGTGAATTTATTCGCCATAACCAGCAAATATTTCTTCTTGTGGCTTCCCCCTTTAAGGGGTCCAACCATATCTAGCTCCCAGATCGCGAAAATACAGGTGATGGGGATTGTCCTTAAGGCAGTAGGCGGCATGTGACTTTGATTGGCAAAAAGTTGACATCCCACCCAGCGCTGCACAAGGGCCTGTGCATCTGCTCGGGCCATTGGCCAAAAGAAACATGTACGGAAGGCCTTACTTACGAGGGCCCGAGCTGCAGCGTGATGGCCACCGAGACCAGCATGCATTTCAGCCAAGAGCTGCCGCCCCTCCTCTTCGGAGATGCATCTTTGAAGGACTCCAGTAGTACTTTTCTTGTAGAGTTCAACTTCGTGAACTTTGTAGGCTTTAGAGCATCGAACTATGCGACAGGTCTCGATCTGGTCATCAGGAAGCTCCTGCCTATTAAGGTAGGCCAGGAAGGGTTCGGTCCATAGAGCAATAACGGCCATGATTACATGAGCGGAGGGTGTTATTTCGGTACCTAAGCCCCCGATGATATCTGAATTGTATTTGGTTGCTGGGGGTATGATCAATTCTGGACTGGTATTTCCGCTCTCGTCCTGTCATACTACGGATGGCTTAAAGAGCCTTTCCACGAAGGTGTTAGGCGGGACGGGATCGCGTTTAGCACCCATTCGAGCGAGCATGTCCGCTGCCTGATTACTATCTCGAGCAACATGATGGAACTCGAGCCCCTCGAATCGAGCCGATATTTTGAGTACGGCGTTTCGGTATGCCGACATTTTTGGGTCTTTTGCATTGAATTCTCCATTTGTTTGGGATATTGCAAGGTTGAATCCCCACGCACCTCTAGGCATTATATGCCCATGGAGGCAGCCATTCAGAGACCATGTAGTAGTGCCTCGTATTTAGCTGCATTGTTGGAATCTGTATACATGATTTGTAACACGTAGCGGACTGTGTCCCTCATAGGGGATGTCAAGATGACACCAGCCCCCAGTCTGGCTAACATTTTATAGCCTTCAAAGTACATGATCTAGTTGGAGTATGTGTTGTACTCTTTAGGGTGCTCGACTTCCGTCCACTCGGCAACAAAGTCGGCCAGCACCTGAGATTTAATAGCTCGGTGTGGCTTGTATGCTATTTCAAATGGTAAGAGCTCGATGGACCATTTGGCTATGCGGCCGGTGGCATCTCGATTGTTTATGATGTCATTGAGTGGTACTTCGGATGCCACTGTGATCGAACACTCTTGAAAGTAGTGCTGCAGCATACGGGATGCCATAAATACCGCATAAGCTATCTTCTGATAGTGAGGGTATTGAGATTTGCATGGTGTAAGGACCGCTGATACATAGTACATTGCTGGATGGGGAACTTGTGCCCCTCGTCCTCTCGTTCAATGACGACTATGGCGCTCACTACCTGGTGAGTCACAGATATGTAGAGCAACATATGCTCGCCAACACTAGGTGTGGCTAGCATTGGGTTGCCTACTAAGAAAGTTTTTATTTCTTCCAATCCAACTATAGCCGCGTTCGTCCATTCGAAGTGGTCGGTGCACCGGAGCAGTCGATAAAGTGGTAGCACCTTTTCTCCCAATCTGCAGATGAAGCGGCTTAAGGCTGCCACGCACCCAGCTAGTTTTTGGACATGCATTAGGTCTGTTGGCCTTGCCACTTGTGATAGGACTTGGATTTTGGATGGGTTCGCCACGATTCCTCTATTGGAAACAATGAACGCGAGCAGTTTCCCGGCTCGAATACCGAACATACATTTTTCCGGATTGAGTCGTATGTCATATGTTCGGAGGTTGTCAAACATGAGGCGTAGGTCGTCCACCAGTGATTCGACGTGCTTAGTCTTGATGACCACGTCGTCCACATATGCCTCTACTGTTTTGCCAATTTGTTTTTCTAGACATGTCAGAATCATGCGTTGGTAAGTGGCGCCAGCGTTTTTGAGCCTGAAGGGCATAGTGTTGAAGCAGAAAGGCCCATACGGGGTAATAACTGTCATTGCGGCCTGGTCGGATTCCTTCATCTTCATCTAATGGTATCCGGAGTAGGCGTCGAGGAAACACAATGAGTCGTGTCCGGTAGTCGCGTCAATAATTTGGTCAATGCGGGTCAGCGGGAAGGGGTCCTTAGGGCAAGCCTTATTGAGGTCTTTGAAATCGACAGAAAGGCACCAGGATTTATCCTTCTTCGGCACCATGACTAGGTTAGCTAGCCAGTCCGGGTGTTTGATTTCTCTAATGAACTCGGCCTCAAGTAGTTTGCCTAGCCTCTCTCCCATGGCTTATCGTTTGGGTTCAGAAAATCGCTGCAGAGTTTGCTTGACTGGTTTGAACCCCTTTATTATGTTGAGGCTATGTTCGGCCAGTCTGCGTGGGATTTCGGACATGTTCGAAGGGTGCCAGTCGAATATGTCCCAATTTTCACGCAGGAACGCTTGCAGGGCGGCGTTGACCGTCGGATCCAGCTGTGCTCCAACGGATGCTGTCTTGTTAGGATCCGTCAGGTGTACTTGAAATTTGACTATTTCGTCTGCTGGTTTGAAAGAGGTGGATTTGGTCCTCTTATCAAGGATTACATCATCTTTGTCCATTGTGGAACGCAGAGTGGTTAACTCTTCGGCGGCGAGGGACTCGGATAGTGCCTCGAGGGCAAAGGATGTGTTTTTGTTTTCGGCACGGAGAGCTATATCCAAATCGCTGGTGATAGTGATTACTCCGTTGGGCCCTGGCATTTTAAGGTTTATGTACCCGTAATGGGGTATGGCTTGGAAGCGTGCGAAAGGCGTCCCGCACCAAAAGGGCGTGATATCCGCTATTGAAAGGGGCCATGTGGAAGAGCAACTCTTCGGACCTGTAGTTATCAGGCGTGCCGAATACTACATTGAGTTTAATTTTCCCCAAACATCGTGCTTCTTGACTGGGGATAATACCTCGAAAGGTGGTACTGCTTTGCTCGATGCGACTCTTGTCCATTTGCATTTTGTCGAGCATATCTTCGTAGATAAGGTTAAGTCCGCTATCGCTGTCCATGAGCACTTTGGTGAGTCGAAAGCCGTCCACAATTGGTATTAAGACCAAGGCGGCTGGTGCTCGGACTGATCGGGCCCTCGGTTCATCATCGGTGGCGAAAGTTATGTCCATATCGCTCCAAGGGTTCATTGTGGTTACTTGGTTGAATTCGGCGAGGTCGCGGAGCGCCTGTTTGCACCGATTATTTGAAGAAAAGGTCTTAAAGACAGCAAAGACATAGAAATCGTCATCCTCCGAAGAATCCTTCTCTGGAGTAGTACTGGTGAGGATGGCCTCACCGCTCTTAGCCACTTGCCGGAGTACCCAACATGCCCGAAGGCTATGCGTTGGTTCGGCGCTCGGTGTCGTATGTATCTGACAGGGCTTGTCGAGCAGTTCGTCAAGGACGGTTCTATATCCAATGAAGGGTTTGTTTTTCTTGTCAATGGACTTGTGGTCGGATGCTTCATAAGGGTGCGTCCGTTTTTCCCATACGGTGGGTTGCTTAAAGGCAGGGGTTCCCACTGGGCTGTCTGGGCTTTCCAAGCGCTTTCCATCACGTAGTACTTCTGTACTATGTGTGACAAATCTGTAAAGTGTTGTATGTGGTGGCGGTTGGGGGCATTGAGAATTCCCTCGTCTGTACAGTTACAGCAAAAACCTAAAACCGCGGCGTCATCGCAGCAATCTTTAATCTTGTCTTTAACAAGGAGGAATCTGGTGAAAGTGCAACTATCCCTGGGTGGTTTTGGTAATTCCTAACAACATATAGCTCATTGAGCTAATGCTATTTCAAGATAATATTTTAGGAAAGTTCAATGATTGGCATGGCATTGATTAGAGAGTGGACCCCTCAAAATACTAAGGACAAAAGGATTGGCTCAAGCTCATAGCACAAGACTCTACATTTTTTATTTTAGTGATCCAAGATCACATTGAGTCCATAGGAAAAGCCAATACTATTAAGAGGGGGTGAGGTGTTGCTTAATGAGTTTCTTGCTCAAAATTCTCAGTAATATGCTCCAAAGCCCTCAACTACTTTCTCATATCCATATATGTCCCAAACCAAAAGTCAAACTCGGCCCCACCGATTTGATATATCTGGCGCCACCGAGTTCACTTGACATAGCCACTGCCAGAAACCCTAGTCTTTTCGGTCTCACCGATAAGGATCTCGGCCCCACCGAGATGGGATTGTAATCTCTATGTTTCCCTTCGTAACGTTTCGGTCAAACCGAGATGAGCGATCGGTCCCACCGAGATTGCAATGCAAACTCTCTGTTTCCCTTTCGTAATGTTTCGGTCCAACCGAGATGAGCGAATCGGTCCCACCGAGTTTGCCTGACCAACTCTCTGGTTAGTCTATTACCAAAATCGGTATCACCGAGTTTGTGTAATCAGTCTCACCAAGGTTACGTTATGCCCTAACCCTAACGAAATCAGTCCCACCGAGTTGACATCACGGTCCCACCAAAAATCCTAACATTCACATTTTGACCTAAATCGGTCTGACCGAGTTCTCTGAATCGGTCCCACCGAGTTTGGTAAATTGTGTGTAACGGTTAGATTTTTTGTGGAGGCTATATATACCCCTCCACCCACTCTTCATTCGTGGAGAGAGCCATCAGAACATTCCTACACTTCCAACATACATTTTCTGAGAGAGAACCACCTACACTTGTGTTGAGGTCAAGATATTCCATTCCAACCACATAAATCTTGATCTCTAGCCTTCCCAAGTTGCTTTCCACTCAAATCATCTTTCCACCAAATCCAATCCTATGGGAGAGAGTTGAGTGTTGGGGAGACTATCATTTGAAGCATAAGAGCAAGGAGTTCATCATCAACACACCATTTGTTACCTCTTGGGGAGTGGTGTCTCCTAGATTGGCTAGGTGTCACTTGGGAGCCTCCGTCAAGATTGTGGAGTTGAACCAAGAAGTTTGTAAGGGCAAGGAGATCGCCTACTTCGTGAAGATCTACCCGAGTGAGGCATGTCCTTCGTGGGCAACGACCATGGTGCGATAGACAAGGTTGCTTCTTCGTGGACCCTTCGTGGGTGGAGCCCTCCGTGGACTCACACAACCATTACCCTTTGTGGGTTGAAGTCTCCATCAACGAGGATGTACGATAGCACCACCTATCGGAACCACGGATAAAAACTCTCCGTGTCAACATTGCGTTTGCTCCCTCAAACTCATCCCTTTACATTCATATGCAATTGTTTTACATTCCGCTGCTATACTCTTAGAATTGCATGTGTAGATTGATTACTTGACTTGTGCTAAGTTGCTAAAATCTACCAAGAACTAAAATTGGGAAAAGGCTAGATTTTTATTTGGTCAAGTAGTCTAATCACCCCCCTCTAGACATACTTTCAATCCTACAACTGGTAACAGAGCTTTGGTCTCCATTTGCTTTGATTTCCATAGCTTTTGGTGGTCATAGCCTTGGTTTCACAACCTAGGAGAGCATGGCGTCTAGCGAGGGAAATTACCACCGTGGAGGTCCTTACTTTGATGGTACTAATTTTGCTAATTGGAAGCATAAGATGAAAATGCATATTCTTGGACATAACCCTGCCGTTTGGGCTATTGTGTGTATTGGCTTGCAAGGTGAATTCTTTGATGGGAGAGAACCAAACCGTGAAGCTACCGTGGAAGAGTTGAAGATGCTGCAATACAATGCTCAAGCTTGTGATATTCTCTTCAACGGATTGTGCGTCGAAGAATTCAACAAAATCAGCCGTCTTGAGAATGCAAAGGAAATTTGGGATAGTTTGATTGATATGAACGAAGGTACCAACTTCGTCAAGGAATCCAAATTGGATGTGCTTCAAAGTCATCTTGACAAGTTCAAAATTAAGGATGGTGGAGGTGTCGCTGAAATGTACTCTAGGCTTGCTCTCATCACAGATGAGATTGCCGGCTTAGGAAGTGAAGAGATGACCGATAGATTCATTATCAAGAAGATCCTAAGAGCCTTGGATGGAAAATATGATACCGTGTGCACATTGATCCAAATGATGCCCAACTACAAAGATCTCAAGCCAACGGAAGTCATTGGAAGAATAGTTGCTCATGAGATGTCACTCAAGGATAAGGAAGAGCTCCACAACAAGTCAAGTGGTGCTTACAAAGCCTCGTGTGAAGCTCCCACATCATCAAGTGAGAAGCAAACCTTCAATGAAGAATTGAGTCCAATGGTGAAGAACTTCAACAAATTCTACAAGAGTAGTTGCAAGGAAAGAAGCTCTAAGTCAAGATCCTACAATGACAAGAGATCTTCAAGTCGTGAAAGAAATTGCTACAATTGTGGAAGACTCGGACACTATTCCAATGAGTGTACGGCTCCCTACAAAAGAAGAGAAGATTCTCCCAAAAGAAGGAGCAGAAGAGAAGAATCACCACCAAGAGAAAGAAGGAGTAGAGATGATCGTTATGAACGAAGACCCTCTCGGAGAAGCAAGGATAAGTCATCAAGGAGCTACACAAAAAGAAGACATCAAGCTTATGTTGGTGAATGGGTATCCTGTTCCGACTCCGACCATCACTCCGAAACAAGTTATCACTCCGACTCCGAATATACTCAAGATGAAGGTGTTGCCAGTCTAGCACTTGTGTCAACAAACTCCTATGACATATTTGACTCACTAAATGAACGAATTGTAAGATGTTTCATGGCTAAAGGTCCAAAGGTAACACGCCCCGAGTATGTTGATTTCAATAGTGATGAAGATGATTTGCTAGGAGATGATGATTTACTTGTTGACAACTCTAGTTATGAAAACTATGATAAACTTGCTATTAATCATGCTAATCAAGATAAAACAAATGATGATGATAAGAAGGAGATTGAACGTCTAACTAAAGAACTAAACACTCTTAAGTTAGCTCAAGAAACTACCTTGGAAGATCATCAAGAACTTTTAAGGACTCATGAGAAGGTACGCTTTGAAAAGCTCAACCTTGAGTAAGAGCATGAGTTTTTAAAGGCAATCAATGATGGTCTTTGCAAGAAAAGTTCTTCTTACATTGCCAAGCGTTTACTCTTGTCTACTTACATGCCACAAGTTAAATCTAGCAACAAAAGTAAGAAAGATTCTTCTAGTAGTAACATTAATCCTGCTAAATCCAATGATGTTGCTTCTAGTAGTTCTCTTAATTCCACTAATGATTCTCTTAGCCAAGTTACACTTGAGCAAGAAAATAGCTTGTTAAAGGGAATTATAGAGAAAGGTGTTTACAAGAGCCTTGCCGGAAGTAAGCAATTTGAGGAAATTGTACGCAAGCAAGCAAGGGAGCGGAAGTATCAAGGTGTTGGTTTTGAATGAAAGTTCAATGCTAATGGAGTTGAGTGGGAAGAAGATCAATACCCCAAGACTAAGTTTGTTCCTCAACAAGAGAAGTATTATCCTACTTCTTTCAAAGGAACACAATCTCAAGATGATCTTCCACCACAAGACCACAAGCAAAAAGGGAAGGACAAGCTTCAAGAAGAGATTGATGCATTTTAAGAAGCTCCTAAGGCCTTGGTCAAGTGGGTTCCCAAGACTACATCAAGTTCTACTTCATCAAGTACGACTACAAATCCAAGGATTCCCATCAAGATGGTGTGGATCCCGAAGAAGAAGAGCTAGAGAGTTCTTGAGGGTGACTCCGCCAACATACTTCACTCTTATCATTTTGGCAAGGACAAGTGCAAACAACTTCCATATCTTGCACTAGTTCAAGGAGTCACAAACCCTCTTGTTGGTAAGACAAGGGACAAGGTAACCTAATGCTTTCATGGACATCATCTTGTGTGTACATCACTCTATGTCTATGGATATCCTTGTTTGTTCCTTGTGGGACTAACCCGTGTAGGTATTGAAAGTGCAACTCACTCCAATGGATTGCTCCGAATGATCTACGTCAACATTGAGCGTCCACATCATCAACACCTACATTAAGTCATCATCGACAAAACCCAAGGTTAGTTCATCCCTCTTAGGGGGGATATCACATCTAGGGGGAGCTTTACTCTAAGAATTGAGCTAAAGCAACTCTAATGATGTGAGCACAACAATGCTTTATGTAAAAGTGGTAAACCCACTTGTGCTTAAACAATGAGTATGACCTATGATCAAATGTTCTCATTTGACTCCAAAGTCAATATACTCATATATAGATGACCTAGTCATCGCCAAATTGCTTGATAGATGCTAGAGTGTTTGTGCAAGCTTTGTCACATATTTCATTTGCCATTTTATTGTGTGAGCATGTTGGATGCATATTTTACTCATTCGAGGACATCCATTTGTAGCTTTGATTGTTTGGCTTTTTCTCTTTTGTCAAATGGATGGACAAGAATGCCTAAGTACTCCTTCTAGCTATCAATGATTTCCTCGTCTCAAACTCTATTCATGCTACATCACAAAGTTTAATCAAGTCAGATTCGAACCACTCTGTGTGAGGAGCACTCGGAGTCCCCGATTCGTCATAGACTTAAACTTCCAAAACCTCTTTGTGCCTTTTGTTCTGACCGATTCATCCTTTTCGGTCATACCGAGATCACTAAGTTGATCTAGGTTTTCAATCTCGGTGCAACAGATTATAACTTTTCGGTCACACCGAGTTGCAGTAACTGCTTGCAGTTTTGCATCTCAGAGCCACCAAGTTGTTCCACTCGGTCACACTGACAGGGTCAGGTTATATATACTGACAGGTCAAATTTTAGAAATTTTCCAAAACCTTTCACCCGCGTGTGACCTGCTCTGCCTCTTTGGGTCTCTGGATCGTCCTCCCGCCGCCAGTGACCTCCCGCCGCTGGTCTCCGCCGCCGTCAATGGCAATCTGCCCTGCCGTTGCCGCCGTAGCAAGTTCACCGCCGAATTAGGGTATGAACTTGATCTTTGTGCTATTCCTTAACTCCGATTCTTAGCACACTGCTTTGCCATGATTCTTGCCACATCTGAAATCACTCTATCCACTGAAAACATTCCATAGATTAGATTTGATTTGAAAATTTTAGGGTTAGGTCTCCGCCGAACTCATCTCGGACCAACCGAGTTGTAGAAATTAGTCTCGCCGATTTGGCTTAGGCCATTGCACATGCGATTTTCGGTCTGACCGAAAATGGCAAATCGGTGTGACCGAGATTGATTCTCTGTGAAACCCTAGCAGTCTCGGTGCCACCGAACTGTGACTCGGTGTGACCGAGTTCACTAGTTTAGGTTCCAAAAGCTGCTTCGGTATCACCGAGTTTACAAATTGGTAGATCCGAAATGCTTTCTATGAATAACTGAAACTAAGTTTCAAGTCATCTGTTTTGCAAAAACTCTGCACTTTGTGATGCTCATCCACTCTACCTCCTCTACATCTATTCACAGGGTATGTCTTTAGATAGTTTGCAGAGATGTCTGATCAAAGTGACAGCCAGAACAAGTCAGAAGAACAGGTTCAGTTGAGTGAGGGCACTAGTACCTCCAGCGGCTATGATGAGGGCAGCAGGAGCGCACCTAGTAACTTGCCAAAGGTAGCCACCAGGACAAGGAAGAAGAGAACCTCAAATTCTGAGGATGAGGATTATGTGGCTGTTGAGGATGAGGCCACTTCAAGGAAAAAGGTGCTTAAAAAGGATTATGGCACAACTGCTGCAAGTAAGTCTAGAATGAAAACAAAGGCTCCAGCAAGAAGAGTTCCAATGTCAAAAGCCAGAGCCTCAACTATTGAAGCCTCAAAGTCAACAATGGAGTTCACTCTTGAACCCAAGGAAACTGGAGATGGCAAGAAAAGAAAGGAAAGGGTCAAGAAGACCATTGCCAGGGTTATTGGCAAACCATCAATGATGAGAGATGATGAAGAAGAGGAAGAGGATGCTGCTCCAGCACCCAAAGCTCAGAAGCTTATGGGAGATGCAGTCAGATCAGGGGCTGCTCCATCTAAGCCTAAGACTTCTCCCAAATCTCCAACTCAAAAGTCTGCACCCAAGAGAAGCACTAAGAACATCCCTGCTGAGGAGAAGAACAAGGCCCCAGTGCCTGAAGCTGCTGATGATGAAGAAGATGATTCACTTGTTTTGAGAAAGTTGAAGCCCAAGATCCCTGACCATAATGTTGCACATCCTGTTGCAGAAGATATGAGGATCAGAAAGGATTCAAGACTGAGATTGTGGAGACAGTCTGATCCATATGCTGTTAGGAGGAGAACTATGGTGGATTATATGTTCCACACAAAGGAACAACAAGATTTCTATGAGACTATCCTGCTTTACAAGAAGCCCATTGTCTATGACATGAGATGGGTTGATTGGGAATACAGAAAAGAAAATTAAGATCATTTTCCAGGAGTTTATGACAGCTTCAAGGCTTTTGAGGTTGACAAGTTTGTTGGCCAAAAGCTCACCAAGTGGAATGATGAGCTGATCATGCAATTCTATTCAACTGCTCATTTCTATCCAGATGGCAGAATTGTATGGATGCCAGAGGGTACAAGGTACCAATCTACTGTTGAAGAATGGGGTAGTTTGATCAATGCTCCAGAAGCTCATGAAGATGACTTGGATGTCTATGCCAAGAAGAAGAAGGATCAACTCAATGGCTAGCATGTACGAGGAGATCCCTGATGCAGATGTTGAGACTCACAAGTTTGGTTTTGTGAAGCACTTGTTGTCAGGCCTGCCTATAATCAACTGGATTCTAAGGCACACAATGCTACCAAAGTCAGGTGATCATAGGATGATCAGAGGACACTCCATCAACTTGCTGCATATATTTGATGTTCCTCAAAAGTTCAAAGTGATGAGTCTGATTATGGAAACAATCAAGAGGACAGCTACAGACCAGAAGAGATCTTGTGGGTATGCTCCACAAATTCAGGAGCTCATCAACTCCAAGATGGGCACAGGCAAATATCTCTTGGATAATGAGCACCTGCCCATATACTCTGATTTTGAGGACAACATTGTTGTCATGACTGAGGAAGATCCATCTTTAGTGCAAGCACATGAGAAGAGAGAGAGAAGGCAAGGGTAGAGAAAGCTGCAAAGATGCCAACTGCTGAAGAGGCATCTCAAGTGTTCTTGAAGAGCAAGCAAGACCAGCTTGCATATCCAATCCAATCCACCTTGAGGATTGAGAAGGGCTTGGCCACCCTGACTAAAAACCAGCAGAGCTTGGAGAGGATCATTGAGCAAAAAATCTATGATCTTGATGTCAAGGTAACTGAGATTCAAATAGCAGTTGAGCAGCTTTAGGAGGAAGCAGAGGAGAAGAAGGGCAAGTCTACTACAGATGCTTTTACTAGAGTGCCTAGAGGACAAAGGTCTGCTGCAGTGCTAGTCACAGATACTAGAGCTACAACATAAGCACCAGAAGCTACAGCTCCAGTGCCACCTCCAGCAGCCACTCCACCATCTCCAGCTACATCAACAAATGCCTTCGTCCTTGGAGTTCTCTCTACACCACCTCCCGAAGATCAAGCCTGAGAGTCATTTAGCACTATGCATTTTTGAAAATTTTGGTAACTTGTTGCCAAAGGGGGAGAAAAATGTATAGATCATAGGCTTTGAGAGAGAGTGTTGCTTTTTATCTCTCTTGTTTTTGGTTGAACTTCTTGATTGTGTGCTTGTGTGAGATACTTTATGTCCTTGTGAGATACTTGTTTGATCATGTGTTTGATCATATGCTACCTTAATGCTTGTTGGATGATATTATCTTTCATATCCTTATATGATCATTCACTTGCTTGGTGATGGGTGCATGCTTTTAATTTCTATCATTTTGAGCGCTCCACCAAGATGTATGTGACATGGAAGAGTAACCCATGATCCTAATCGATTGTGCATTTGCATTCAAAAGAAAATCTTAAATAATGCACAAATTTAGGGGGAGCTGTTGCTTATCATATACTTCTCAAAGCGAAGATGTACTTCAATCTTATTATCATTTGTCGAAGCTTTGATCTATATGTTGTCATCAATTACCAAAAAGGGGGAGATTGAAAGTGCAACTATCCCTAGGTGGTTCTGGTAATTCATAACAACATATAGCTCACTGAGCTAATGCTATTTCAAGATAAATATTTCAGGAAAGTTCAGTGATTGGAATGGCATGGATTAGAGAGTGGACCCCTCAAAATGCCAAGGACAAAAGGATTGGCTCAAGCTCATAGCACAAGACTCTACATTTTTCATTTTAGTGATCCAAGATCACATTGAGTCCATAGGAAAAGCCAATACTATTAAGAGTTGGTGAGGTGTTGCTTAATGAGTTTCTTGCTCAAAATTCTTAGTGATATGTTCCAAAGCCCTCAACTACTTTCTCATATCCACATATGTCCCAAACCAAAAGTCAAACTCAGCCCCACCGATTTGATCTATCCGGTGCCACCAAGTTCACTTGACATAGCCACTGCCAGAAACCCTACTCTTTTCGGTCTCACCGATAGGGATATCGGTCCCACCGAGATGGGATTGTAATCTCTCTGTTTCCCTTCGTAACGTTTCGGTCAAACCGAGATGAGTGATTGGTCCCACCGAGATTGTAATGCAAACTCTCTGTTTCCCTTTCATAACATTTTGGTCCAACCGAGATGAGCGAATCGGTCCCACCGAGTTTGCCTGACCAACTCTCTGGTTATTCTATTACCAAAATCGGTCTCACCGAGTTTGTGTAATCGGTCTCACCGAGATTACGTTATGCCCTAACCCTAATGAAATCGGTCCCATCGAGTTGACATGTCGGTCCCACCGAAAATCTTAACGTTCACATTTTGAACTAAATCGGTCTGACCGAGTTCTCTGAATCGATCCCACCAAGTTTGGTAAATTGTGTGTAACGGTTAGATTTTGTGTGGAGGCTATATATACCCCTCAACCCACTCTTCATTCATGGAAAGAGCCATCAGAATATGCCTACACTTCCAACATACATTTTCTGAGAGAGAACCACCTACACTTGTGTTGAGGTCAAGATATTCCATTCCAACCACATAAATCTTGATGTCTAGACTTCCCCAAGTTGCTTTCCACTCAAATCATCTTTCCACAAAATCCAATCCTATGAGAGAGAGTTGAGTGTTGGGGAGACTATCATTTGAAGCACAAGAGCAAGGAGTTCATCATCAACACACCATTTGTTACCTCTTGGAGAGTGGTGTCTCCTAGATCACTTGGGAGCCTCCGTCAAGATTGTGGAGTTGAACCAAGGAGTTTGTAAGGGCAAGGAGATCGGCTACTTCACGAAGATCTACCCGAGTTAGGCAAGTCCTTTGTGGGCGACGACCATGGTGGGATAGACAAGGTTGCTTCTTCATGGACCCTTCATGGGTGGAGCTCTCCGTGGACTCGCGCAACCGTTACCCTTCATGGGTTGAAGTCTCCATCAACGTGGATGTACGATAGCACCACCTATCGGAACCACAGATAAAAAATCTTTGTGTCAACATTGCATTTCCTCCCTCAAATGCCCCCATTTACCTTCATATGCAATTATTTTACGTTTTGCTGCTATACTCTTAGAATTGCATGTGTAGGTTGATTACTTGACTTGTGCTAAGTTGTTAAAATCTACCAAGAACTAAAATTGGGAAAATGCTAGATTTTTATTTGGTCAAGTAGTCTAATCACCCCCTCTAGACATACTTTCGATCCTACATCTGGCCTAGAAGTTATGGACCGTTTCCTGAGGTTGCTGCCGTACATACATTAGATCACATATGTCTGGTCGGCCTGTATTACTTGGCGAATACTGATTGTGGTGGGTGGGCGAGCTAAAATCCGAATCCCGACCCACGATTGGATCCGGAGCTTGAAGAATCTCCGAGGTCACCAGTTCAAGATCAGGAAGGTCCTAGTGACTTCCTGGCTCAATGCCTGATCCTATGTTCGGAGGACATCAAGTCTCTTCCCTAGGATGGGTATCCTGCATGCTGGGCTCGAAAATCCGAACATAGTTAGTTCTTAACTTATGGAAAGAAGCGTCCTCGGCTTGTTCCTCAACGACCGCTACCAGATGGGTGATCGGCGGGGACTTTATCTCCCTCTAAGAGGGTTTAAGCCCAATTTGATCATAGTTTGTTGCGACCCCCAGGGCGGCGATGCGACCTAGCAGCTCGTTCAAGGACGAGACATATGTCGGATCCATCTTTTTAGAGTGTTCATGGCTGATGCGGAGATGCTGTTTGGCGATTGTGGGGGCCGCCGTTGGCTTAACGGCCGAGCGAGGGCCCATGGTGAAACCGCCGAGCTGGAGGACCTGCCTTGAAGTTAGGATCCTTCCAGAAGTAATGTCGTTATTAATGACAACGCGAGCCATCGATCCTTCTGTCGACAACACAAATGAACTCTCAACGAAAGCACCAATGTCGGTGTCAAAACCGGCCAATCTCGTGTAGGGGGTCCCGAACTGTGCGTCTGAGGATCGAAGGTAACAAGGGACAAAGGGGACACGATGTTTACCCAGCTTCGGGCCCTCTTAATGGAGGAAAACCCTATGTCCTGCTTGATTGTCTTTGATAAGTATAGGGGTTACAAGAGTTGATTTAACTCGAGATCGTAATGGCTAAACCCTCGAAGTCTAGCCTATGTGAATTTTGATAGCCCCTACAAACTAAACCCTCTGGTTTATATACACACCGGAGGGGCCTAGGGTTGTACAGAGTCGGTGCGTGGAAGAAGGGAATTTACATATCTGGACACCAATTTTGCTATCCACGCATAGAGGAGTCCTATCTGGACACGGGTGGAAATCTTCTGCTTTGTATCTTCACGGCCCATCAGTCTGGCCCACATCTAGTAGCCCGGACACCCTTCACCTCCGGAATCCATGAGTTGAGTGCCAAAACATATATCTAGTGAATCAATATGATACCCCATTGTCATCATGAGTATTCATATGCAAGACATATATCAAGTGCTCTCAAATCCATAAAAGTATTCAATCCGATAAAACAAAATCTCAAAGGGAAAACTCAATTCATCACAACAAGATAGAGAGGGGAAAACACCATATGATCCGACTATATTAACAAAGCCCGCGATACATCAAGATCGTGGCATCTCAAGAACACGAGCGAGAAAGATTAAACACATAGCTACTGGTACAAACCCTCAGCCCCGAGGGTGGACTACTCCCTCCTCATCGTGGTGGCCACCGGGATGATGAAGATGGCCACCGATGATGATTTCCCCCTCCGGCGGAGTGCCGGAATGGGGTCTAGATTGGTTTCTTGTGGCTACATAGCCTTGCGGTGGCGGAACTTCTAATATATGGTTCCCCGAAGGTTTTTGGAATATTTGGGAATTTATAGGGCAAAGAGGGGGTGCGGGAGGCCACCGAGGTGGGCATAACCCACCTGGGCACGCCTGGGCTCCCAGGCGCGCCCTGGTGGGTTGTGCCCCCCTCGGGGCACCCCCTAGGAGCTGCTCTGGCCCATCAGGAGTCTTTTGGTCCATAAAAAATCCACAAAAAGTTTCGCGGTGTTTGGACTCGTTTGATATTGATTTCCTGCGATGTAAAAAACAAGCAAAAAACACCAACTGGCACTGGGCACTAGGTCAATAGGTTAGTCCCAAAAAATGATTTAAAGTTGCTATAAAATGATTGCAAAATATCCAAGAATGGTAATATAACAGCATGAATACTTCATAAATTATAGATACGTTGGAGACGTATCATTTACAAATGCTCTATTTCGCACGTGCATTCCTATCCTATTCCGGTGTTTTTCCTATCCCTGCATTTTTAGAATCCTGCAAGCTAAAGGAGCCATTACAGAATTACTTCAGTTACAGATAGGTGTCAAAGAAAACTTTGTGTGGTTTGTCCTGCTCCTGCTGCGACGTCGTCCACCTCACTTGAGCTGCTCCATTAACAGAAGCATCCACCATACCAGACATCACGACTCCTGACCGTCTTTCGCCGCCTCAGATCTCCTTCCCTGCCACCGGCACCCACCTCAACTGCATCACCATCATCGACTGAGCAGATGAACCTGAGGAGTACACGGGTCCACAAGAGAGGTCACACTCTTTTGTTTCTGCTTATGTTATGCATTTCTTAATATTACCTACTACTTTATTGTCCTGTTCACCTCTTAGACTCCAAGTTAGGTCCAAATTAATGTTCAAACTTGAGTTTTAAAATGCTTGTGGGGCACATATTGAGGCAACAATGAATAGTATCTCTGTCTATTATCTGGTTCACCTAGGGTATGCCTATGTTGTTCATCTTGGGTGGGCAACAAATAGTAAAGCAATCATCATATGTATTTTCATTAAATGAAATCTATCATCAGACTGCTATCATTATTTTTGGATCTATCCACTGGTTATTACCATCACTCTAGATTTTTGCATGCTCTCCTTACATACTCTCACTATATTGTTTTGGTATGCATGTCAGATATTGTACACAGTCATGTTGAACATGTAGAGAAAAAGAAGAGAGAAAAAGACGAGAGTTTTTGTATGCAATACAATGTCATCCAGACATCGCTCCATGATGGGTGCAACAGCAAAACCTCCCCCCTCCAGATTGTAATCCAGAGGAAGATATCTGTTCTAAGGCGGATTCAGATGGAGCTGACCACTCCTATTTACCCCTCGAGGTGTTTGTTCTAAGTTGGAATGATGATGTTGGTCATATCATGCATATGTTGCCTTGCAGTGCCTACCTTGGAGATCATATACGTCATCTGCTTAGTTTGGACATGTTCTGTAATGCCACCGGTTTAGTTTCTATATCATATATGTGAATTGTGCAATCTCATCTCTTTTAGCCAACCATAATATATGTGAAATATGCAATGCCATCCTCTTTAACCAGGCATCATATATTTGAATGATATCTTGCCAATCCTTTTCTTCATTACATTTCCATTTGTCGACAATGTTTGTACATTCAACTACTCTTCCTATGAATCATCCATTTGAGTGGGTGATGGAAAAATCTAGAGTGAAAACAAGGTCTTTAGAGCAGACAGTGCTACCTGTGGAAGCAGATCTCTTACTGGGTCTCGATAGCTCCTCAGAGATGGGTTCAGAGATGGATGACCAGTCCTATTCCAGCACCGAGGTGTATGCTCTAACTTGGCATGGTTATACTACTCATATCATGCATATGGTGTCTTGCATTGCATAGTTTAGACATCATATACACAATATTCAACACCATGTTCTTAGTTTAGACATCATATATGTGAATGCCCTCTGCTTAGTATATAAATTACATATGCAAATTATATCATGCGATCCGAATTACGTAGATAACATGTATGTGAATTATGCCATGCAAACCTGTTTACTAAAGACATCATATAACTATCTCATGCCATATTGTTTAGTTAGTCATCATATCTTTGAATTATGTCATGCTATGCTATCCAGTTTAGATAGACATCATATACGTGAAATTATGTCATGCCGTCATGGAAATATTATACTAAAGATGAAGGAAAATGCCAGTTGGAGGTGTTTGTCCAGGAGTTATGTGTAAGTAATGTTATTCATGGCAATTACTTTGCTTTGTCCCATACATTCTACCTCCATGCTGGTTATAATACAGCAAATGTTCCCATTTTTCTCTATAGAGAAGGACCGATTTGGAAACTTAGGATGAGATAACCCGTATTAATACCTCTGCTATCTTCAAGAATGCTTGGTGGCAGTATCAGAATTACCTGAAGAAAACGTACTTCACTGGCAAAGAAACTCATCAAATTCCCTTATGTTCTCCTAAGACACATTTACGAGACGATGACTGGGAACGCCTCGTTCTATAGTAGTCCCGAACCAAGAATGTGGTAAGGTCTATGAGCTCATTTTTTATTTTTTATTACTATATCCTCCGTCTTGCTGTACTCTGTTCGTGTAGAAGAAGTTCCTAAACCTGAAGAACAACTGTTCTCATTTAAGATTCTGTTGCTATGGTGCATACTGCTTTGCTCTTGTATTACTATATTTACTCATACAAACTTTCTTTTTAAATTGAAGGATCCAATCGAAACTCCAATGGAATGACAGGTATATTTAAGCATGTTCCTTTAACAGGTTTTCTCTTCTAAATTTCCCTATTGATTTCAATTTCAATTGTGTATATAGTTGACTTCTCATATCATGCACATTACTAGCATCACAACAGAGCCAATAGTGTTGTTGTACATGTATACCCGTGGTACCCATCTGAAATCTTGTTGTGTCGTGTAGTTTCCCACACTTGTATTCTTTCAATGCTGCTTTGTCTTGAACTGATATGATTTGAACCGTGTCTATAGTTTGATTTGGCAAGACAACGCAGTGACCATAGGACATAGATATATGTTTCTTTGATGCTTTTACTATGTACTCCTTGGCAATAGAATACTTGGTAGTTTAATCATGTCCACCATACTACTGAACTGGTTCACCGAAATGAGTTTCGTATACTATACATGCTAAACCTGTTATGTGTCTACTTGTTTCTTCTTTTAGAATGCTGACAGAATATTGGGGAAGAGTACCTTACTAAGCAATGGTAAAGAAAGTAATGCAGATAAGGTTCAGGATAGTGAGACATTCTTGTTGGTCTCCATAAAAGCTGATAAAACAACTAAGGAAAACTATCTTGAAGACACTGAGACAACCCCAAAGTCATGTCTTGTTGTAGTGTTCGAGTTACTGGCCACGACCACTGGCACAAGCTCTTCGAATTCATTGTCTGAATCAGTTTAGTTTCTTGAGTCTCAACTACAAGCTGAAAGACATCGATCAGCTGTGCTGCGACAAGAAGCCAAAGGACTGCGGAACTCCCTGGAGAATTCAGATGCATACTTTCTGGTGCAACTACAAGCGTTGGAGGATTTTAGTGCCAAACAGGAGAAAGGTAATAAGCTTGATAAGCTTATTACCAGCATGGTGGATACCCAGGATAACATTTCTTGAGCTCTTCTGTTGTTGTTACAGTTATGGACTTGTTTTTCTACCGCGTTTATATGCACTGGTGGCCAATTTAGATGGCCAGTGTATGTAATATGCCGCTTTGTTCCCTATATTTGCACAGTTGGTGAACTTTGATGCCTAGTGGATGTAATATGTGTAATAGCCGTAATAGCCTAGCATAAGTTGCTTGCTTATTTATGTCCTTGTTGTCTTGTTTAGTTGTTTGCTTTTTATCACTGCAGTTATTTTTCTGTGTTTTTCTAGTCGCCACTGTCGGTGTCAAAATGGGAGGATCTCAGGTAGGGGGTCCCGAACTGAGCGTCTAAGGCTAATGGTAACAGGAGGCGGGTGACACGATGTTTACCCAGGTTCGGGCCTTCTCTATGGAGGTAATACCCTACTTCCTGCTTGATTGATCTTGATGATATGAGTATTACAAGAGTTGATCTACCACGAGATCGTAGAGGCTAAATCCTAGAAGCTAGCCTATGATTATGATTCTTCTTGTCCTACAGACTAAACCTTCGGTTTATATAGACACCGAAGGGGGCTAGGATTACACAGAGTCGGTTACAGAGAAGGAGATCTACATATCCGAATTGCCAAGCTTGCCTTCCACGCAAAGGAGAGTCCCACCCGGACACGGGACGAAGTCTTCAATCTTGTATCTTCATAGTCCAAAAGTCCGACACAAGTACATAGTCCGGCTGTCCGAGGACCCCCTAATCCAGGACTCCCTCAGTAGCCCCTGGACCAGGCTTCAATGAAGATGAGTCCGGTGCGCAGATCGTCTTCGGCATTGCAAGGCAATTTCCTTCTCCGAATACTCCATAGAAGATTTTGAACACAAGGATCATGTCCGGCTCTGCAAAACAATTTCCACATACCACCATAGAGAGCACAATATTCCACAAATCTAATCTGCTGACAATTTTTCATAGCGTGACATCACGCTGCAGCCCGGTCATTATTCGAACCGTTTTTCTCAACCTGTTACCGCACATATCGTGAGGCGGTTTTATTGGTACGTCCTATCGAAGCAGAGATCGTGTCCAATTATCACAGGATCCTCATCAATACGGGTGTGGGTAACCCAACCGCACCATCAACACGGCACTTGGGGAATAAGCGAGTTCATCAGGCAAGTGGGGAGGCGCAGGATCCCTGCTGCCTTTATAAGGAGATAAGGACTCCCCTTTTTCACCCACGCCTTCTTCTTGCTCTGCCTATCCATTCTCTCCCGATCAAGCTTTGGCACCCAAGCGTTCGTCTTCTCCGCCCACAAAGGCCCTCCGAAAATGTCCAGATCCGGAGCAGGAGGGGATGGCCTCTACCGTCCGGGAGAAGGATATCAAAAAGCTTCGGGAGGCCGGGTATCTGGCCAAGAAAATTAGCCATCTTCTCCCAACGGCGGACAGATTGTCCCTACTCCAGAACCCCACGAGAGGGTTGTATTCGTCCCCCATTTCGTCCGCGGGCTAGGATTTCCCCTCCACCCATTTGTTTGCGGCATCATGTATTATTACGTGATCGATTTTCATGATCTATCCCCAAATTCCTTCCTGAACATCTCGACACTCATCGTCGTGTGTGAGGCCTTTCTCCGCGTCTCGCCGCACTTCGGCTTATAGCTGAAGATTTTCAATGTGAAGCCCAAGGTAGTGAGCAGCGAGCACGCTGAGTGTGGAGGTGCCATGTTGCGCAAGATGCCCAATGTCACATGGCCATCAGGTACTTTCAATGATTCAGTCAACGGGTGGCAACAATAGTGGTTTTACGTCACTGAGCGGTGCGACGCGAAATGGGCCGCAGCTCCGGAATTCCGATCCGGAGCCCCCCTGCGGTTTACATCCTGGACCAAGAAGGGCCTGAACTGGTCTTCACCCGACGAGTTGTCGGTGCTCCAGACACGCGTCAAGGATATGGAAGACAAGAATATCAAACTTGTCAATGTAGTCCAGGTGATGTTAGTTCGCCGGATTCTTCCTTGTCAACACAGGGCTTGCAATTTATGGGAATTCGACCCGGCCAAGCACCAGACCCTATTAGAGTTATTTGGCTCCTCGCACAAAGACATCTGGAAGGTGCTTTTTAAGTCTGGCAAATCATGGCCAAACTCAGCCGAGGACCACCGGTACCAGCTGTCCCGTCCTGCAAGTTCGGTAAGTAATTGTACGTTGGCAAGTCATATGTTTTATTTGCATAACCCAAGGGAAATGCTTAATGTGTTTTCCCCAACTCTCCTAGGGCTGGATGAAGAAGGCGGGGCGGATCTACTGTCCGGCCCCACTGCCAGAAGAACCGGCCGGCCCACTTCTAGCGTAGATGCTGGTCCCGGCACCTTACAAGGCGCCTAAGAAGAAGGCCGAGAAGAAGGCCAAAGAGACTAGGGGCGGCCTTAGTCGCCGCAGCACTTCGGACACAATATCCGAAGACTCCGATGCCCGCTCCTCCTCCGAAGAGGACGAGGAAGAGGAGGAAAGGCAATCCCCAACGAGGGGAAGAAAGAAAAGGACGGCCTCCACATCCTTGGAGGCCGAGTCGCCTAAGAAGGGAAAAACTCCCCTTCCGAAGGAGTCCACCGCCGCTACCGACAGCAGCCCGGAGTAGGATCCCAGGGCCCAGCCCCTGGTGAACTCGTGCAGATATAAAATTCAAACACGTTTGCGCATCCAGACTCACCATGGCATAATTTTTTAATCTGAGCCATGCTTTTTTGTAGTCCAGCAAGGTCCCGCACTGAACAATCCTCGCCGGAGGATTTACTAGGCCCGGATGTGATGGACAGCGGGACACCCCCAAAGGCCCCTTCCCCAAAACATGTGAACGACACCGAGGTTTCATCCCAAAGGGACCCAAGCCAAGGAGGGGGGAAAAGGTCGTCAAGGCGGCGCTAGGAGGTCAAACTTCAGGGGCCGGACACACGGGAGAAAAGGCTCCCATTGATGTCGACGGCTGGGGCTATCTCAAATTTGGCTCCCAGTCGGACACAATTCCGGGGGCCGATACGGCTCCGGAATTAGGTAGGCAACCTCCCTCGGCTGGAGGGGGTGCGCCTGTTCCACCGGCAACCTCTGTCCAACAAGAGGTGCCGGACACTTTATCAGCGGCGCTGAAGAGCGCCTCCATCATTGAAGAACACTGTGACCTTATGGGTGCAGTGATTGAGAAGATTCAGTCCGCTGAGAGTGGACCGAATGAAGCCTGCATCAGCCTTATAACGGGCTTTGAGGTGTGTTTTATTAGTTTTCTAAGAGTGTCATAGTATAGGTAGTAGCCACTGATACACTATTCGGTGAAAGAAGGAACCGGACAGAGGATCAAATATATGTTCGCAGGAGACTCATTTCATGGCATCTCTCCCTCTTCTTCTTTTTTATAAGCAGGCGTCTGTAGCGACTGCCGCCTCTCATACTGTCGAAGTCTCGGACTGAAGCAGACTCTGGAACGGGCCGAAGAAGAACTCGGTAGAGTGAAGAAGCAGTTGGAGGATAACCAAGGTATGCAAAAACCTTGTTCGCATTCAGCGTGAATGAATAAGTTAGTATGATGAAAATAATTTAATGATGTGCTCTAGGGGCAACGGCCAAAATTGAGGCTCTTAAGAAGGCTGTGGCCGAAGCCGAGAAGAAGGCAGTCGCAGAGCAGGCTCTTCGCGAAAAGCACGAGGCCAGGGTTATTGAAGTTGAGCAAGAGCTTCAAGAGGCCATGAATAAATGCGAGACCTTGGAGCAAAGTTTAACGCGGAAAGACTCCAAACTCTCCCAAGCTCGCCAAGCCGCATGTGATGCCCGGGGGGAAGCCCAAGGCGCCCTGCAGGAAATCCAGGAGGCGAGGAAGATCACGGCGGGTAAGGCTTTTTCTATGTAAAGCAGGTATTTGAAGGGAGAAAATCATGTTTACTAATTTGAATTCGGATATCTCCAGGGGTATTTGCGGAGCTGCCACATAGCATATCTGATGCCGCCCAATTCTACCGAGCCGAAGAAAGGAGCACTGCGGAGAAGTTTTCTGGTCGCAGTATCTGGCGCCAAATTATCCAGTGCCATTTGCCGATCAGCTGAAACAGGTGATCGAACTACATAAGGCGGCCGAACTAGCCATGAAGGATTTAATTATCCGGCTATGGCCCGCCGAGCCAATTCCAAGCAGCTACTTCGGGCTCGTGAAGCGGCTTGTGAGTGCATGCCCTCGACTTGAAGTCATCAAGCGGTCGGTCTGTATGGAGGGTGCGTGAATGGCCTTTGCCCACGCAAAGGTGCACTGGGCGAAGATGGATGCTGAAAAGCTAATGACCGAGGGACCGCCAGAGGGGAAGGAGCACCGCAAGCCCGAGTTATATTATGAAAGTGTCCTGAAAGGATCCCGCCTTGCGGCGGAGCAATGCACCAAGGACATTATATTTCCATGAATACAGTCAAGTTGTCCTTTGTAATGTTAAACAAGGTCATTTCTATTATTTACTGCCTGTAATTCGAAAAAAATTCCTCCTGCGCGACCGTTTATATATTAATCCTAAGAGTTGGCCAGTCGTCGGCTTCTGCCCCCACGCAGGAAGTATGGGGGTGTTCGGGATAAACCTAAGCACTCTTTATCCCAGTTTTGGGTCCTTCAATGAGGTGTTCAGTGCAACGAACCAGGCAATCAGACTATAAGGCTTTATCACTCTCACTTAGCCATAGGAGTTTGACAAAAGGAAGGTAGGCACAGACCCTATTGTTCGGAAGACCGCACGAGGGGCTCTATAAGCACCTGATCGGAAGAAAAGCCGATCCATCGCACGCTGCATTAGTTATCTCATAATGCCGAAGAAATCCTTAAAGATTTTACAACCAGCTCTCGCCGTATCATGACAGTCAGTTTTCGGCTTTCTCTATTGAGGCGCTCGTCCGGAAGAACCGGGACACAATGCAGTAGTTCTCCCTGTGCCGCCTTAGCCGATATAGTGGAACGTAAGGAAGCAAAACATGGGAGCCGGGCAAACCCAACTATTGACCCAAGACATGATTCAGAGCTAATGCATATAATGCTATAAGTTCGGGGTGCCAAATGACCGCGAAGGTGTTCGGACTTTATTGCCATATTATGCGTACAATGAAGCCCCTGGCATATTAAGGCATATCGCGGTGTACAGATGCCATTTGACAAAGAGTGTCAATAAGAAACAACAACAGATAAGCGTCATATAAAGCCACATGTTGTAATTGAATAACACGTCGATGCGTACGAGTACAGGTAATGTGATAAAAAGAAATATGACTTCGGAACCTGCTGAGATCAGGTGGGAGGAGGCTGTGTGCGGATCTAGAGTGTAATCAGATGGCCATCGAGGGGGATATCTAAGGATTCCCTTATGTGTTCGAGCTGTTTCCATGTCGCCAGTCCTGGCCTACGCAAAAGTGGACCTGCAAAGAAAATGCGAAAAACATTTGTGTGCCACGGGGCGGTTAAGCCGCAGTGTGTGGGATATACTAGATTTGCCTCCGTTTATTGCCGGAGTGTTTTAATTGAGCTCCTGATGAGCCGGGCTATCTTGCCGCGAAGTAGTTCAGACTCCCTTCACGGTGTCCAGAAGCTTGGCCATCGACTCAAGGTTCAATAGAAAGATGCCACTCATTGCTTCTACTGTTAAGGAGGCGGTATACTCTTTGGCACGGAGGGAGCGTTCGGCCTTGCCATTAACTATTATGACGCCGCGCAGATCGGGCATCTTGAGCTTAAGGTAGGCATAATGTGGCACCGCGTTGAATCGAGCAAATGCGGTTCGTCCGAGCAGTGCATGATAGTTACTGCAAAAAGGGACGATGTCGAAGATTAACTCTTCTGTACGGTAATTGTTCGGTGATCCGAAGACTACCTCCAGAGTGATGGAGCTAGTACAACGGGCCTCCACACCTGGTATAATACCTTTAAAGGTGGTTTTAGTGGACTTGATCATTGAAAGATCAATACCCATCTAGTGCACTATGTCCTGATACAGCAGGTTTAGACTAATGCATCCGTCCATAAGGACTCGTGTGAGGTGGAATCCGTCAATTATTGGGTCAAGGACTAGTGTGTTTGTATTGCCCTGATTGGTATTGGCCAGACGATCCATACGGTCGAAGGTGATCGGCCATATTTTATATTGTTGGGCGACTGGCTTCGTTATGTCGGCATCCCTGAGAGTGCACATCCGTCCCAGCTTGGGAATGTGGGTGGCGTTTATCATGTTCACCATTTTGATTTACGCGGGGGGGGGGGGGGGATTTCTTTTGCCCTCCTGTGTTCGGCGACCGGGGCTCCTCTCGTTGTCATCGCTTGACCCCTTCTCCTTGTTTTCGGCACCTGACCTACCGGCTTGTTTGAAGACCCAGCATTCTCTATTAATATGATTGGCTGGTGTTCCTAGGGTGCCATGAATTTGCCATGGACGGTCGAGGATGTTGTCCCAACTGGACGGGCCCCGATTGTTCCGTTTGAATGGTTTTTTCTGCTGACCGGACTTAGAGCCACTGAATCCGGCATTAACGGCCGTGTCTTTGGCGTTATCGCCATTATTGCGATGCTTGTGTTTGTTGCGTCGGGGCTTGGCGTTGCTATCTTTGGCATCTGATGTGCCAGGATTGCTTATTGTGCTATTGCTACGAGCCAACCAGCTATCTTCACCCATGCAAAAGCGGGTCATGAGTGTTGTGAGGGCTGCCATGGACTTCGGCTTCTCTTGGCCAAGGTGTCGGGCAAGCCACTCATCACGGATGTTATGCTTAAAGGACGCTAGGGCTTCGGCATCCGGACAGTCGACAATTTGGTTCTTTTTAGTTAGGAACCGAGTCCAGAATTTCCTGGCTGACTCTCCGGGCTGTTGGGTTATGTGACTTAAATCATCAGCATCCGGTTGTCACACATAAGTGCCCTGGAAGTTATCCAGGAATGCGTCTTCCAGGTTCTCCCAACTTCCAATGGAGTTTGCCGGCAAACTATTCAGCCAATGCCGAGCCGGTCCCTTGAGTTTTAGTGGGAGGTACTTGATGGCGTGTAGATCATCCCCGCGGACCATGTGAATGTGGAGAAAGAAATCTTCTATCCATACAGCGGGGTTTGTAGTCCCGTCATAGGGCTCGATAACGGGCTTAAACCCTTCTAGGAATTCATGATCCATTACTTCGTTAGTGAAGCATAGGGGGTGTGCAGCGCCTCTATGCCGGGCTACATCACGACGCAGTTCAAATGAGTCTGATCTGTTGTATTCGGCCCGGCCGGATTTGTATTTAGTATATCCGTCGTGACGGTAATCGTGATGCGTTGGGGCGCGCCCCCGTGATCCGTAGATCGATCTTGACTGTCTTGCTTTGTTTTCCAATTTGTCTCGCAGGTCATGCATGTAGCCCCGGGCCTTCGTGTTTTTGCTTGTTTAGCGACGGGGTGCAGGCTGGACTTCGGGCTGATACGCCGCTTTGTCTCGGCCACGAGGTGGCCGGTCAGCCACATCCTACGCTGGTAGTGTAGGCTCTAGTGCCTCCTCCTCGAGTTGAGGTAACAACCTGCGCTTTGGGTAACTTTTGGTTGGGCACTCGAGTCCGTATTCCTCGGCTGCCAGGACCTCAGTCCATCTATCAGTTAGTAGATCTTGATCAGCTTGAAGCTGCTGCTGCTTTTTCTTCAGGCTTTTTGCAGTGGCTATAAGACAGCGCTTGAAGCGCTCCTGCTCGACGGGGTCCTCAAGCACGATGAATTTTTCATCGCCGAGGCTCACCTCATCTTCGGAGAGGGGCATGTAATTGTCATCCTCCGAGTCTCCATCCATTGCCTGTTTATCAGGGCTAACTTTCCCATCCTCCCGTACGGCTTGCTCGAAGCTTGGCTGGGCAGGATTGTTTTCGTCTTCGGCACCATCCGGAGTGATATTGTCTCTTGTGCCGGTATCGCCATTTTTGCTATGGCGGGGCTTAGAGCGGCGCCGCCGGCGCTTAGATTGCTTCTCGAGGGGATTATCCTCCGTTGCCTCGTCGCCATTGCTTTCTTTGGGCGTGTCCACCATATATATATATATCATATGATGAGGTGGATGTCTAGCGCCCTGTGGGCGGTGGTTCTTGTTCTTCTCTGGCGTCGTCGTCCATACCGTCAATGTCTTCGGAGTCGAAATCAAGCATGTCAATTAAGTCATCGATAGTGGCTATTAAGTGGGTGGTGGGTGGGCAACGAATTTCTTCATCGTCCGCTTCCCACTCAAGCCGAATATAGTTCGGCCAAGAGTCTCCTGATAGGGAGAGGGATTTTAGTGAATTTAGCACGTCGCCCATGGGTGAGTGCTGAAAGATATCCGCGGAGGTAAACTCCATGATCGGTGCCCAATCAGGTTCGATGGGCATGGATGCACACGGTTCGGAGCCTATGGCTGCAGACAAGTCCGAGGGTCCGATGACGCAGAACTTATTGGAGGTGAAGTCTGTGTTCGGCTGTATTGCCGATGAGTGTGCGGCCTCCGGGGTGGGGTCTATCCACCCGTCCTTGGGTGCACGATCTGCTCCGGATCTGAGGCCAGGGAAGCTACAGGTGCGTTCTCCTAAACACCGTCCGATGGCAGGTCTAAGCCATGCTCGTCGCGACTGCATAGCGCACCTATCGTGGGCTCGAATCCGTTGAAGATCAAGTCTCCACGTATGTCGGCGGTGTAATTTAGGCTTCCAAACCTGACCAGTTGGCAAGAGGCGTAGCTATCGATCTGCTCCAGACGGCCAAGCGAGTTGGCCAGCAGTGTGAAGCCGCCGAATACAAAGATCTGTCCGGGGAGGAAAACCTCACCCTGGGTCGCTTCATTGTGGATGATTGAAGGAGCCATCACGCCTTGCCGTGACGACACAGTGGAACTCTCAATGAAAGCACCAATGTCGGTGTCAAAACTGGCGGATCTCGGGTAGGGGGTCCCGAACTGTGCGTCTAAGGCTAATGGTAATAGGAGGTGGGGGACACGATGTTTACCCAGGTTCGGTCCCTCTTTATGGAGGTAATACCCTATTTACTGCTTGATTGATCTTTATGATATGAGTATTACAAGAGTTGATCTACCACGAGATCATAGAGGCTAAACCCTAGAAGCTAGCCTATGATTATGATTGTTCTTGTCCTACGGACTAAACCCTCCAGTTTATATAGACATCAGAGGGGGCTAGGGTTACACAGAGTCGGTTACAGAGAAGGAGATCTACATATCCGAAATGCCAAGCTTGCCTTCCACGCAAAGGAGAATTCCGCCCGGACACGGGACGAAGTCTTCAATCTTGTATCTTCATAGTCCAACAGTCCGGCACAAGTACATAGTAGGGCTATCCGTGGACCCCCTAATCCAGCACTCCCTCAGCCACAACCACAATAACCATGGGCAACATGCGGACTATTGTAACCATGGTCCTGCTACCTATTGTAGTGACCATGGGCCTCCTACGGGTCATGGGATCCATGGGCCTTCTATGGGTCATAGGGTCCATGGGCCTTCTATGGGCCGTATAATCAATGGGCCTTGTACATGCCATATTATCAATTTGCCAAACATGGGCCGTACTATTTGTGGACCAAAAATGGTCCGCAAAATGGGCTATAGTCAAAATCGTCTTTTTATAGCCCGACCATAATGGGTCGTTAATAGGCCGATATGTATAACGAGCTTAAATCTATCGACAGGCATCACAGGTCATTAATGGGCCATATTTAATGACGCTATGAAAGCAGCCCAACTAGTTAACGGGCCATAAACGAGCCAACTGTAACCACACACTAAAAAAAGACACATCCGTGACATTTTGGGCCGAACGATTTTTTTTTCTGTCATGCTTATGACACTTCTATGAAGATGATTGTGACAAACCTCGGTATCATCATAGATGTGGTGGGCTCCTACTTCTTGACAAAAAATCATGACAGAAAATGGGCTTTTCGTCCTGGGCAGGCCGGAGACGCAGCTGCATGACATTCTTTGGGCCGTCCATGACGGAAAAATCATGGTAGAAGCGAGGGCGAGGAAAATATCGAGGAGTTCCAGGTTATGGTGGGTGGTCGGGGCCGAGCAATGCACAGAGGTTTGCGTGTTTCTCTCGTACACGTACGCGCGTGTGTGCGAGGCGTTGCGCTCTAACTGAACCCGGAGCGAGGCGTTGGGCTCTAACAGAACCCGAGCGATTGCACTAGCTACGTTACTGAACCCCGATCGATCCCTTGTTGTTAACTGAACCCGAGTGATTCCTTCGCTATTGCTGCTAACTGGAGCCGGTCGAAGCTGCCTCTTGATGAACAGTTCCTGGTGGGGATTGGATGAACAGTTCCCGGCGTGGGTTGGATGAACTAGATCCCGTGGTAGTAGAGTTCATTGCTGCTGGATGAACAGGACCCCGATCGAGGAGGCATGGGGGTGGATGAACAGTAGCTGGTGAAGGGACCTCGTACGTGGAGGGCTGGTTGAATAGGACTGTCGGTGTACGAAAGTAGGGGCTCTCCTTTGTACCCTTTACTTGTACACGGGCAGTCAGAGCCACGCCTACGACCACACCTAGCAGGGCAGGGGAAGGATGCCGAAGCACAAGACCAACAGAGAAACGCCAAGACCAGGAACACAAAGAGCAAGAGGGCGAGGTGAACTCCCCCGGCAAAAGCCTTGCCGGGGCAACTCGCTCGACGCCAACAGTGCGGCCACCCTTGAGCCTGGGAGTTCCGACACCATCGACAACGTTGAAGCCAAGGCTCGGGAAGCGCCTCCATGGTGGCATGCAGATCTTTGTGAAGATCATAAATACACCAGATCATATGAGGACAAGAAGAGGACGATCCTCGGCAAGATCCTTGCCGAGGAAATCCACGAGACCACCGGCAAGATCCTTGCCGGCGACGACTGCGATGCCACGGCAAGACCCTTGCCGAGGACGCCTGCGGGTCCACAGCGAGGCCCGCATCTGTCAAAACTCCACCGCCGTTCCCATACAGCTGCCAGCCCAACTAGCTGGGGAAGCACCTACGTGGCAACATGCGGCTTCCAGGCCAACTCAGCAAGCACCTGTGTGGTGGCATGCAGATCTTTGTGAAGACCCTACCACCACACCATCTCAGTAGCCTGCCAGCCTACATGGCGCTGCATGGATCGCTGGCCTGGGTGCGTGTCGAAGCGAGGTGGAGCGGCGACAGACGGGACCGACCTCGTTACCGTCCCCGATATAGCAAATGGACACCTAAGTACCGCATTTAATGCATCTTGTCCCGTAATGCCAGGTGAGGGAGTCCTGGATTAGGGGGTCTCCGGACAGCCAGACTATATCCTTTGGCCGGACTGTCGGACTATGAAGATACAAGATTGAAGACTTCGTCTTGTGTCCGGAGGGGACTTTTACTTGGCGTAGAAGGCAAGCTAGGCAATACGGATATGTATATCTCCTCCTTTGTAACCGACCTTGTGTAACCCTAGCCCCCTCTGGTGTCTATATAAACCGGAGGCTTTTAGTCCGTAGGACAACAACAATCATACCATAGGCTAGCTTCTAGGGTTTAGCCTCTTTGATCTCGTGGTAGATCAACTCTTGTACTACTCATATTATCAAGAACAATCAAGCAGGACATAGGGTATTAACTCCATCGAGAGGGCCCGAACCTGGGTAAACATCGTGTCCCCTGCCTCCTGTTACCATCCGCCTTAGACGCACAGTTCGGGACCCCCTACCCGAGATCCGCCGGTTTTGACACCGACATTGGTGCTTTCATTGAGAGTTCCACTGTGCCGTCACCGTAAGGAAGGATGCCTCGTCTCGTTGTTAAAAACAACATTACCGCCGGGGGAGCCCTGGCTGTCGGCCAAACTCTCCGGCTAGGCAGTTTCATCATGACCGCCCGTTCGGCTGCTGCACCGACGATGACTTCTCGGGTCATCGAAAACAGCCTCCACGTCGGCTCGGAATTTGCCGAGCAGATGGATCCAATGGAGCTCTCATCCCTAAACGAGCTCTTGGATCGCATCGCCGCCTTGGGAGTCGCTACGGACTATGATCGGATTGGGCTTAAACCCGATCAAAGGGAGATTAACTCTCCACCGGTCACCCATCATATTGCGGTGGTGGAGGAACAATGCGGCGATTCTTCCTCTATCTTGAGGACTAACTATGTCCGGATTCCTGAGCTCTCCGAGCCGGATACCCGTTTACGGGAGGACATCACCCAAGCCCTGAACCTAGAGTCAGGCGGCGGGCCAGACTTATCGGGCAACATCCCGAAACCCGAACTTCCAAGATTGGAAACTCCTCGGCCCCTGGGTCTCAGATCGGGTAAGGGTTCGGACTCAAAGCCACCCACCCACCCAAGCATAAACGATCTTTCCCACATCAGGCAAGCGCCCCAGGAAACAGTACATCATTATTGGGCCAGATTCCTCCTTGTGATGAACAAGGTTAAGGACTGTCGCGAGGAAGACGCAGTCTCATTTTTCTGCAATAATTGCACGGACAAGGGAATCCTTAACGCCATAAGTCGCCGTGACATATCACGCTTCGCCGACTTGGCGTCCATAGTACGAAAGTACTGTGCGATGGAAAGCGCCTGGAAAACCGAAACGAAATTTTGGGATAATCCGGCTCCGAATATACACCCAGTCCGAAGTAAAAGGGTGCACTATCATAAGACACCCGAGTTAATTACAAAGAAGCAAAGACCCTCTACAGGGCGTGGAACCGTATTGGAGGGATGGCTCAACGGACCCTGCAAAATTCATAGTACAGCGGATACCATACCAACACACAGCCTTAGAGCATGTTGGGTACTCCGGCAGGTGGCCAAAAGTGGTGAGGATCTTCTCATCCCAGATGCCACAGAGCACCATCCCAGGGATAGCAATACAGTATTAACAGTCTTTGAAACCTTCGCATCAAATAATAGTCGCAAGCGAACACTCCGCAGCCTTGCCGAAATGTGCCACGTGGCAGCAATAAATCCATGGAGTGACACTGCTATTACCTTCAATGCCAGTGATGAACCTAAATTCCGAACAGCCCGAGCACCAGCTGCACTGGTCCTCAGTGCAACTGTGGACGGCTTTCGACTCACCAAAGTACTCATGGACGGCGGCAATGGTTAAACCTCATCTATGAGGAAACTCTTCAAAAAATGAAAATAGACTGGAACCGCATTGAGCAAAGCAGCACAACCTTCAGAGGAATCATCCCTAGTTGGGAAGCACGTTGTGCTGGGAAAATCACACTAGATGTGGTATTCGGCATGCCGGAGAATTATAGGTCCGAAGAAATTACATTCCAAGTGGCCCCATTCAGTAGCGGATACCACGCCCTTTTAGGGCGAGAGGCGTTCACGATCTTCCAAGCTATACCCCATTACGGTACATGAAGCTCAAAATGCCCTAGCCCAACGGAATCATCACTCTCGCTAGTCATCCGGACACAACACTCCGCGCCGAAAACAAAACAGCCGCATTGGCCCTTGAGGCACTATCCGAAGCCCTTGCGGCTGAGGAATTAACTGCGCTGCGCTCCACAGCGGACATGGATGACGTGATACTTGACAAGAGATCCAAGTCCACCTCTTTTAAACCAGCGGATGAAATAGTCAAATTCCAAGTCCACCCAACGGACCCTACAAAAACAGCCTCCATCGGGGCACAGTTAAACACCGCTGTGGACGCCGCACTATGAGAGTTCCTGCGCGAGAATTGGGACATATTCGTCTGGCACTCCTCAGACATGACAGGAATCCCACAGGCTGGCTGAACACAGCCTTAATATTCTAAAGGGATTCAAGCCGGTCAAGCAGATTCTTCAGCGTTTCTCTGAACCTAAGAGACATGCTATGCGAGAGGAACTAGCCAAGTTATTGGAGGCCGGATTCATTAGGGAAATAAAACACCCGAACTAGCTAGAAAACCTGGTGATGGTACCAAAGAAGGACAAATCCTGGCGCCTATGTGTCGATTTCAAGGACCTCAACAAGGCTTGCCCAAAGGATCCCTTCCCCCTCCCCTGCATCGATCAAATTATCGATGCTACCACAGGACAAGATTCATTGTGTTTCCTCGACGCATACTCCGGCTACCACCAAATCAAGATGGCGGAGTCTGACCAATCTGCAATGGCATTTATCACACCATACGGCCCCTTTTGTTTCAACACTATGCCTTTTGGGCTCAAAAACGCCGGCGCAACATATCAGCGCATGATTCAGACATGTCTGGAGAAACAGATTGGCAACACAGTAGAGGCATACGTAGATGATGTGGTCGTCAAAACCAAACACGTCGACTCTCTAATAGACGACTTGAGGCTCACATTCGACAACCTCCGAACATACGACATCAAGCTCAATCCGGAAAAATGCGTTTTCGGTGTACCAGCCAGAAAGCTCCTGGGTTTCATTGTCTCCAGTAGAGGAATTGAAGCAAATCCGGCCAAAATCCGAGCTCTATCATAGTTGGCTATACCAACGGACCTCAAACAAATCCAGAAATTAACCAGATGTGTGGTGGCTCTAAGCCACTTTATCTCCCGCTTAGGAGAAAAGGCATTACCCCTTTATTGCCTCCTTCGGCGCATCGAACACTTCGAGTGGACGGACGCTGCCACTTCCGGATTGGAAGAAATAAAATCCATACTGGCAACCAACCCAACCCTGGCCGCGCCAAACATCGGCGAACCAATGCTATTGTACATTGCGGCAACTCATCAGGTTGTAAGCGCAGTGCTCGTCGTTGAATGAGAAATGGACGGACATAAATTCCCCCCTCAAAAGCCGGTATATTATGTATCCACTGTCCTCACTCCATGCAAATCACGGTACCCACATTATCAAAAGATAGCCTATGCGATATTCATGGGATCTCGGAAGCTGCGACACTACTTTCAAGAGTGTTCAATTACAGTAGCCTCAGAAGTGCCAATTAATGATATTATAAACAACCGCAACGCCATGGGCCATTGAGCTCCTCCCGTTCGACATAACATACAAACACCGACGAGCCATTAAATCGCTAGTATTGGCCGACTTTTTCGCCGAATGGACGGAAGCCGAGCTCCCTAAAGAGTACGGCGCATACTCCAATTGGATCATGCACTTCGACGGCTCCAAAATGCTGGCTGGTCTGGGGGCTGGCATCGTCCTGACGTCCCCAACCGGAGATACAGTTCAATACATACTACAGATACTGTATACAGACTCCAACAACGCAGCCGAATACGAAGCCCTGTTACATGGTCTTCGGATGGCAATCTCCATGGGCATTCAATGCCTGGAGGTGCGTGGGGATTCGAACCTCGCAATATCCCAAATAAATGGAGACTTCGATGCCAAGGATTCGAAGATGGCGGCCTATCGCAACGCCGTCCTAAAGATGTTAGCTCGGTTCGAGGGGCTCGAATTTCACCATGTGGCTCGGGAAAACAATCAGGCGACGGATATCCTCGCTCGCATCAGCGCAAAATGCGATGCGGTCCCCCAACATCTTTTTGGAGAGGTTGTTTAAGCCATCCGTGGTATGGGAAGGGGACACCGGTAACAATAGTCTGGACCCGGCCAAAATTCCCGATACCGAACACTCTGACATAATCGTAGGATCTGCCACCGAAATAACACCTTCATCCCACGTAATAATGGTCATCATTGCCCCGTGGACAGAACCATTCCTGGCCTACCTAACTAGGCAGGAACTTCCCGAGGACCAAAATGAGGCACGCTGCATAGTGCGGTGATCTAAAGCCTACATGATCCATGAGGGAGAGCTGTATAAAAAAAGCACTACCGGAGTTTTTCAAAGGTGCATCTCTGAAGAGTAAGGGCGGAAGCTTTTGGCAGAAATTCATGCCGGACTCGGTGGCCACCACGGCGTAGCCCGGGCCCTTGTAAGCAAGGCCTTCCGTACAGGTTATTATTGACCGGTGGCCTAGGTAGATGCACAGGACTTGGTCCAACGATGCGTCGGTTGCCAGCTTTTTGCAAACCAAAGCCACATGCCAACCACCGCCCTCCAAACAATCCCCATTACCTGGCCCTTCATGGTCTGGGGGCTTGACATGGTTGGACCCCTTAAAGGGGGAACCCATAAGAAAAAATACTTACTGGTCATGGTGGATAAATTCACCAAATGGATAGAAGCCAAACCTGTTAAAACGACCGAATCTGGACCAGTGATAGACTTCATATCCGGGGTTGTACACCGTTATAGCGTCCCCCACAGCATCATCACTGACAACGGCACGAACTTCACAGCCGACGAGGTAAAACTTTGGTGCAACAACATGGGCATTAAGCTCGATTATGCCTCTGTCTATCACCCACAAACTAACGGCCAAGTTGAGCGAGCAAATGGTCTTATCATGAGCAGCATCAAACCCAGATTAGTGCGGTCCTTAGAGGAGTCTAACACGCACTGGGTAGAGGAGCTCGACTCCGTACTCTGGGGGCTGCGGACCACGCCGAATCGTACTACCGGATACACACCCTTCTTTATGGTGTACGGCGCAGAGGCGGTTCTGCCCTGCGAAATAATTCATGACTCACCTCGAGTGCGCATGTACGAAGAAAGAGAAGCCGAGCTCGATCGGCAGGACAGTCTGGACACCCTGGAGGAGGAGCGCGACGTGGCAAAAACCCGTTCCACATTCTATCAGTAACAGGCTCACAAATACCAAAGCAGAAAAGTACGAGCCAAAACTTATAACATTGGCGAGCTAGTTCCACGCCTGCCGGAGAAGAAAAAGACCAAGCTCGAGCCCAAATGGGAAGGTCCCTTCATTATTGACCAAGTTTTGACAGGTGGAGCGTACCGTCTGCGGGATGCATCGAATAATCGACTTGAGCCGAACCCATGGAACGCAGCCAGGCTCCGAAGATTCTACGCCTAGTACCGGACTCTATGTGTGTCTCCTTCCTCTGTCCATTTTTTGCATATACAGTATCTGTCCTTTTTCTCTTCCTTTCTTTTATTCTTTCTCAAGGCCTTCAAGGGCCAACTTGTGTCTTGCTTGCACACTATTGACACGCTAATCGCGCTCATTGTACCTGGGGGCTTCTTACACAGAAGTTTAATTATTCATCTGGGCTCCATGCCCCGCACATGTGTTATTCTTCCGCATGTACCTTTTCTTCGCCATTATATGCATCGATATGACTTAAGTTTTAGCCAAGCTGAGTTTCCTGGCTCTTGTATTTATGCCCTACGTTCCCGTTAATTCGGCTAGGGCATAAGGGGAGCACCTGCGCGATTGTTACTGCCGGGTCAGCCGTGTGTGTACCTCAGACTGGGTGAAGCCGAAAGCTAGAGTTCTTAAGGGAATATTCGGTCGGTAAACAAAAGATGATTTTTATTTATTTTTCATATGTGCCCCTAGATGTTTTTGCCTGCGTTTCCTCTCGTAGTCCGGACATGCGCTTTAGGGCATGCGTACCCAGGGAAAGGAACCCTTAACGGAACTATTCTCCCTGAAAGATGTTTCTTACTACCCGTGTAATATAACATAACTAGTTGGATACTTGTCTGTTCATGCACTAATGACACCTATGCCTGGTTTCCACGCATACCCCGGTTCTTATATAACTGAGCGGGTATTCGGATACACTCCGGACTATTGGGTCCCGAGGTTGAAGCGAAAAGGTCCGCCATGACAATTGATTTCCAATCCGGCTAGAAGGCATTATACATGTCACTTTAATTACATAGTCATGTAGACTGACTAAATTCCTCTTCTATACCATCCAACAGGCTATCTAGCCTATGATCCTGTTGGGAATACTTTGCGGCTAATTCTACTTGCCCATACACTAAGCTAACGGGGATCTCTTTCCCATCGGGCCCCACAGGTCCGACCTCGACCATGTGGTTTGGGTCAGCCTTGGTATACCGCATCTTCACCATGGCCCAGGCTTCCCTAGCACCTAGACGACAGGCCGATATCTTCCATAATTGGAAGCGCCGCCGTGCTCCCTTGAGCTTCTCTGCAAGCTCTCCAATGCCTTCTGGCAGGGAGACAGATGGCCACAAGGCCTGGGCAATACCTTGCATCACCTGCCGAACTTGTTCGTGCAGTTGTGAGAGCTCGGGTAGAAGATCACCCGCAGACCCGGGCATCTCCTCCGCTGGACGACCCGTCAGCATACCTGCAGACAGAACTCTGTTAGCCGGCTTCTCCGCTGCACCCTTTTAAGGGTTCGTTCAAGCACTTACTGAAAATGCCGCGCCGAAGCCACTTATTCTCCTTCTCGGAGTCCGCAAGATGGGCTCGAACATCTTTCAGTTCCACGCTCAGCTTGGTATTGGCGTCTTGGAGATTGTTTTTCTCCCGCCTGACCTTAGTCAGCACGCGTTCGCCATCCTTTAGCTGTCGTATGACATGCTGGTCCTTCGGATTCTCTTCGGAGTCATCTGCAATATCTACTGTTAGATCTGCAGCCATGCCGCACACTATATGGTACCTATCATTCTTTGAAACAAATGTTACCATCTCGGGACTTTTCAGGTTTCTTCAATGCGGCAATGGCGGCCCGAAGTTGGGTCTTGCATTCCTCCAGCTCCTGTGACAGTCGAGTATTCTTCTCTGTAAGAACCTGCACAATAAATGATCCTTAAATCAGTTGTGCCAACTGTTTCAAGTCTCAGGGGCTACTGATACATATAATCGTTAGATTTTCTTACCCGTACATCCCTTACATACTGGTTCGTGGCTCTGGCTAGACCATTTTGAGCAGCACGGAGGTACGCGTCTCCAGAATTGAAGGCATCAAATGCCTCTGGTGAGAAGCAAGCGTCACAGAGTACGGCCCCGCGACGCCTATGATTCATGGCGCTCTCCACTTCTGAATTTGTAGCAGATGGTCTATCCGCATCCTATGTAGGAGGAGTATCCGGCGTCCGCCCCATGTCGGCTTCTGCCTCTATGTCTGGCCCTGGAGCCCGACTGGTGGAAGCATGGTCGGCAGCCTCTCCGGACATATTCTGGTGAGCGTTTTTTCTATTAAAGAAACATGGATGTCATTACATTTTGAGAAAGACGACAACCACGGAGTGGGTTTTTTTTCATACCTCTGCGCCAGCGTCTCCGTCCTGACCGCCTTCCTTTTTGGCCTACCCGGCCTCGGTGCCTCTTGTTGACGAGTTGCTGCGGGTTCGGCACGGCGTCCCGAATGCCTTCCCTATAAAACACCATATGTATATGGTAGGTGAAGTGTCTAAAAGGGGTTCCTAGTTTTTGGAGTTGGGATTTTGGTTTTTCTTACGTGCGACGCAGGGAGCAGTCCGGGATAGTCGGCCGTAATGGCCACCATGGCGTCATCACAGCTCAATTGATAGAACTGCCTGTCTATCAACTCCACGGATATGTTTGGATCTTCTTCGAGTCCGGGACCGAGGGCCCGGTCAGGGTCCTCTGGTTGTGGAGATGGGCTGTTGACCTCCCTTACGGCTTTTCGCAGTTCCTGCCGTAAAATGGCAAGGTGAGTACCTACGACAAAGAATGCGAGAAGAATGGGAGTAAGGAGATATAACTCACCCAGCTTGGAGGGTTGTACATGGAGAATCCATTCCGTGGCTTGATGCAGATGAACTCCTCTTCCTCTCCCTTGAACAACTCGGACAAATTTTTTGCTAAAGCAGCAGTGGTGTCCGCTCCCTTACGCCCGCAACGGGTGGCATCATCTTCCCCGTTAAAACACCACAGGGGGTGCCCTCGATATTGAAGTGGCTGCACTCCCCGCATTATGCATATTGACATAACCTCGATTATTGTCAGTCCTGATTGAGCAAGCGCTTTAATCCGGTTCATCAGGTAAAGGACTTCTCCGTTGTCTTCCTCCTGGGGGCTCCGTGGGCGCCAGCTTCGGCGTTTCTTCAGAGGAGCATTGTTGAACTCAGGAAGACCCCGCCGAACAGGGTCCGGAAGGGGGATGTCCTCCATATAAAACCGTTCTGAAGGCCAGTCTTCGGACGTCTTCTTCGGAGTACTGGACAGGTATCTGGTTTCGGCGACGCGCCATATTTTGGCTCCGCCCACTTGATAAAGTGACCCCTTCTGTTTGCGGGGGACGAGGCAAAATAAACTTTTCCATAACTCGAAATGAGCCTCGCATCCCAGGAATAACTCGCAAAGGGCAACATAGCCAGCGATGTGTAATATGGAAGCAGGGGTGAAATTATGCAGTTGGAGGCCATAAAACTCCAGGAGCCCGCGGAGGAACTGATGAATCGGAAATCCGAGTCCCCTTAATAAGTAAGGAACAAGGCACACCCGCTCCCCCGTAGAGGGGCTGGGGAAGCTCTCCGCTTACTCCCCGCCATTGTAGGTGGCGACCCCGGCTCGGACGGGAACCATATATGCTGGAGGGATAAATCCCTGAGTCTGAAGTTCGACTAATCGACTATGTGAGACAGAACACCTCTCCCAATCACCGGGCTTAGGGCTACGGGGGCGAGAGGAGGACCTGCGGTGGTCGGCCATGTTGGAGTGGATTTTTCCAAAGCGCGCTCCGATGGATTCTCGCTGTGGGAGGATGGTATGGATTGGATCTAAGAATCCCCATCCCTTTAATAGAAAATTTATTTATCTGGCTAGGGAGCGAATGTAAAAACGCCCTGGCTCCTCGTATTCATTCGACGCGTGGAAGATAGCCCTTATTGGGCGCTGTCGGTGTCAAAACCGGCAGATCTCAGATAGGGGGTCCCGAACTGTGCGTCTAAGGCGGATGGTAACAAGAGGCAGGGGACACGATGTTTTACCCAAGTTCGGGCCCTCTTGATGGAGGTAAAACCCTACGTACTGCTTGATTATTCTTGATAATATGAGTAGTACAAGAGTTGATCTACCACGAGATCGGAGAAGGTAAACCCTAAAAGCTAGCCTACGGTATGATTGTAATGTTTTCCTACGGACTAAAACACTCCGGATTATATAGACACCGGAGGGGGCTAGGGTTAAACAAGGTCAGTTACAGAGGAGGAGATATACATATCCGTATTGCCTAGCTTGGCTTCCACGCCAAGTAGAGTCCCATCCGGACACAGGACGAAGTCTTCAATCTCGTATCTTCATAGTCCAACAGTCCGGTCAAAGGATATAGTCCGGCTGTCTGGAGACCCCCTAAGCTAGGACTCCCTCAGTAGCCCCTGAACCAGGCTTCAATGATGATGAGTCCGGCGCGCAGTATTGTCTTCGACATTGCAAGGCGGGTTCCTCCTCCGAATACACCACGGAAGAGTTTGAATACAAGGATTGTGTCCGACCCTGCAAAATAAGTTCCATATACCACCGTAGAGAGAATAATATTTCCACAAATCTAATCTGCTGACAAGTTTTGGCAGCATGACATCATGCCATGGCCCGGTAATTATTCGAACCATTTTTCTTTAGCCAGCCCCGCATATGACGCGAGGCGGTTTCTTGACACATCTTGTCAAAGCAGAGATCGTGTTCCCTTTATTACGGGATTCTCATTAATACGGACGTGGGTAACCAAACCGTGCCTAGGACTCCTGGATTTTAGGCAAGTCCCAAACGGCCACGAGGAGGACACTTGATATTCACCCTCTTTACAAAGGGACAAGGCTTTTACTTTTTTCCCTCCCGTGCTCAATCGAATCCTCCCCCCGCCTCGAGTTGTAACACCCAAAGCCAAGGTCAGGTGCTTCGGACCTTCAATCATGTCCGGATCCAGCCTTCAAGGCCGGTGGATGTCTTCCTCCGTCACGGAGGAGGACATCAAGAAGTTGAGGGAGGCCAGATATCTGACCGCCAAAATTTCGCATAGGCTGCCCGCCCGAGGGCAGGTCGTCCCTTCTCCCGAACCCAACGAGAGCGTTGTGTTCGTCTCCCACTTCCTTCAAGGACTAGGCCTCACTCTGTATCCCTTTGTTAGGAGTCTTATGTTCTATTATGGGCAGGATTTTCACGATCTGGCCTCGGACTCCCTTCTTCACATCTCGTCATTTATTGTCATTTGTGAGGCCTTCCTCCGCATTACCCCTCACTTCGGCTTGTGGCTCAAGACCTTCGATGTGAAACCGAAGATGGTCGAGGGGCAGTACGCAGCGTGCGGAGGTGCTCTAACAAGAAAAATTGATGGTGCTCCATGGCCAAAGGGTTCCTTTCCAGAGGTGTCCGGATTGTGCCAGCGGGAGTGGTTTTACCTCACAGCTCCCTGAAGTACCAAGTGGGTAGCTGCCCCCACCTTCCGCTCGGGCCCTCCACCACAACTAACGTCATGGATGAGCAGGGGGCTGAGCTGGGGTCCAGCCAAGGACGTGTTAATACTGCAGAGCCGTATCCGAGATCTCTTCGAGGGAGATTTCAGTCTGGTTATGGTAATGCAAGTTATGCTATTTCATCGAGTCCAGCCTTGCAAACGCCGGTCCCTCCGCATGTGGGAGTTCAACCCGGAAGGACCGCGCACTATTCAGAATTTCCTTGGCATGACGCATGAGGAGATGTACAAATTGTTCTTCGGACCCCAAATAGAGTGTCCGGACACTACCGAGGACGTGGGCCTGAGCAGCAACCGCACCGCTGCCCCAATAAGTAATCCCATGGCCGAACACACTGTCTATTTATTTATCATGACATCAGTCTGAAGAATCTCTCTTTGACAAGGACTGGATAACAAAGGCGAAGATGATCCGGTGTTCGGCCCACTTCCTGAAGGCTTGGACAATCCGGTGCTGGAAAATATGCTCGAGCCAGTACCTTGTCCGGTGCCCTCAAAGGAAGATGAAGGGGGGAATAAAGAGGGAGAAAGCGGGCCTACATTGCTACCTATTCCAACCGAGGTAATGAGCACCTCTGCGAGGGAGGATAACCAAGGGGAAGAATCTGACATTCTCTCTCCCCGAGGAATGAAGAGGACTACCTCTGAAGATCCAGAAACCAAGGTTTCCAAACGGGAGAAGAAATCTCCACTAGAGGGTCCTGCCTCAGAGGGTGTTCTTGCCGCACAATGTCCGCGCGGGGATCAGCCCTCTAACGAGCTGTAAGTAATCAAAATGTACTTGATAGTGCAGATATCCTACCTTACTTCTGAGGAAAATAACCGAAGCATTTATCTTGCAGTTCGGATCTTAGCCCTTCTCAGCAGAGCTCGTCTTCGGGGGATCTTCTTCCAGAGATGATGGAGAGTGAAACGCCTCCCCCTGCCACACCGCCTCATGAGGCGGGCGACCCCGAGGTGTCATCGCGAAGGGTTTCTCCTGATCCAGCGAGGCCAGAAGGTAATCCTATGGCCACCCGAAGTCCCCAGTATCCGGCTCTTGAAGAGAGCAATCAAAAGAGTCCGGCACCATCTGGTATGCGGTCGGACGTACTGAGGGATCTGCTAGAGCGAGTGACTACCTCAGAAGAGCACCGTACGTTGATGAGTACGGTGATTGAAAGGATTTCGTCCGCCGAAAGCGGGCTGCATGAAGCCTTTATGAGTCTACTGACGGGTTTTGAGGTACGTGAAATGATGTACATTTTTGATAGTACCGCACATTTTTAGGTGTGCCCTGTGTAGATAGTAGCCCCTGAGACTCTGGTTGTCGTCGAGAACGGCGGCAAATAGAGGATCGTAGTCCCAGGTAATAACCAGACCGCCTTTATGTGCAGGTGGTTGAAGCTCCGGTGGCTAGCCGGACTGATGGGGTTGCCGAACTAAAGCAGCAACTGGATGCGGCAGATGCCGACATCGTGCTTGTTAACAAGCGGCTTGACGAGGCAGAGGGTAGGTGATTTTTCTGGTGAATGTCACAAAGTAAGAGCAGCCTGATGCCAGTATCTTTAATATGTTGTGACTGCAGATGGAGCTGCCACCATGGAGACCCTTCGGGCGGAGCTTGCCCGAGCCAAGGAGTAAGCAAGTAGTAGTAATGCGGCCGCTTTAAAGGCGGCCGAAGAGTTAAGGGCCAAACAGGTCGCACATTGCGGGAGCAAAGAAAAAATTGCAAAGATGGCCGTGGAGTTAAAAGATGCTGCTGACCGTTACCGACTTCTTGAAGAAGAAAACCGGGTGAAGGCGACGGACCTGGAGAAGGCCCGGGTGGCTGCCAAGGAGGCCCGCTCCAAAATTAGAGCGACGAAGGAGGAGTTGAGTCAAGCTACAGATATCATTTCTGGGAAGCCCTTCTTGTTGCGGACGAAGTTCGGAGATCTGAAATATGCTCCTCTGGACCGGCTATGGAATTCTGCGGATGAGTACATGGATTTGGCTGCAAGTGCTGCAGATGCGACTGAGTACTTCAAGGATCAGAAAGGTCCTGAAGTGGAGAAGCTGTTCTGGTCACAGTTTCACGCTCCAGTCCGTCCTCTGTTGCTGAATGAGCGATTGACCGGTTGGGCCGAGCTCCATAGATTATCCGGACTGGCCATGAGGTTCGTTGTGGATCATTTGTGGCCAGGAGGGCCAAGGCCGAATAGCTACTTTAGCTTAGTGCAACAATTTCTTGGCACTGTGCCACAGATCAATGCTGTAAAGAGGTCGGCGTGCATAGAGGGCTCGCAGATGGCCCTTGCCCGTGTCAAAACATACTGGGCGGAGATGGATGCCACCACTGTTGCGGCACAGGGTTCGGCCATAGGCTGAGTGGCTGCCGAGCACTACTTTGAAGAAGTTCTTGAAGGCGCTCATTCGATAGAGGCTCAGTGCTCGAAGAATATTATGTTTGAATGACATGTATTCCCAATGTAAAAACAATGTTTTATTGAATTTATCAAGGCTGTATTTATACTTTTGCCCAAAAGAGCTATGATACCTCATGTGCGGCCGTTTATGTATATATGTATATAACCTGAAAGATTGCAGTCGTCGGCTTCAGCCCCCACGCATATAATGCAGGGGTGTTCGCAGAAGACGCATGTTCACACTTGATCCAATGTCTTGGTCCATTAAGGAGGTGATAGCGCAGCGAACTAGGCAACCGGACTATAATGCTTTAACACTTTCACTCAGCTAGAGGAGTTTGATAGTGGGGATACTATATAGCCCCTGGTGGCTCCGCACTCATTCGAATTGGGGTGCGTACATGCTTGGCCGGGAAATGGCCCTTCGTTAAAGCGGAGGAATCCCGAAGATTCCGCTAGGTCATCGAGTGGTTGACCAGTCTCACGCTATATCATGACAGTCAGTTTTCGGCTTTCTCTACTGAGGTGCTCGTCCGGATGAACCAGGGCACAATCGCAGTAGTTCTCCTGGTGCCGCCTTAGCCGATAGAGCGGAACGTAAGGAAGCAAAACACAGGAGCCGGACAAACCCAACATTTGGCAAAAGACATGATTCGGAGCTGATGCATATAAGGCCAAACTCGCGACGCCGAACACTCCCTAAGGTACGTGCAATATTCTGACGTGGACACATGCCAATACGGCAGCATCCTTTTCAATTTTACTGGGAATCCGAGGGATGTGCATCAACAAGAGACAGTAAAAAAGGTTTACGCAGGGTCTTAATCTAAAAAGAATCCTTGGAATGGGTCCCTGTTGCATGTCTGTGCATGTGTCTCCGTTGTGCCGTATTCTGGACGGGTGTAGCACGATGGTCATCTGAAAAAGAGAGGAACTTAATTGAAAAGTTGCCGTGCAAAAGGTAAGTTATATTAAATGAATAATATATAGTTCAAAATGAGTAAAGTTGAGCCTAATTGCCACTTGTGCGCGTGCGTTGAGCCCCTTGCACTGTAATAGGGGTATAGCCAGCAAACCTGTATCAATTACATTCAGCTGCACCGGACTCGTCCAACTGTGTCCGTGGTCTTAACGACCTGTCAGATGCTTTAGTTGGTGAGGCCGTTTAGTGTGCGGCTGCCAAGGCAGCCGCACGGTCTTCCGCATGCAAGGAGCGCTCAATATTTCCATTTACTTTAATGATGCCACGTGGACCGGGCATCTTAAGCATGAGGGAAGCGTAATGCGGTATTGCATTAAAGCAAGCGAAAGCTTCACGTCTGAGTAGTGCTTGATAGCCACTTTGTAACAGAGCGATGTGGAAGGTTAAATTTTTGCTGCGGAAGTTATCGGGGAAGCCGAATATAACCTCTAGTAGCAGGGAGCCCGTGCAATGGGCTTCTGGGCCTGTCGTTACTCCTCTAAAGGTAGTATTGCTATGGCTAATTTTTGTTTGGTCTATCCCCATGTTGCAGCTGTGTCCTGATATATCAGGTTTAAACTGCTGCCGCCGTCCATCAGGACTCGTGTGAAGTGGTATCCGTCAATTATTGGGTCCAATACCAAGGCAGCCCATCCTGCGCGGCGGATACTTGCCGGGTAATCCCGATGGTCAAAGGTGATCGGTTGGGACGACCTATAGCAGAACTCCGCGGTGATAGGCCCTGGGGCATGTGTCTCTGTGAGTGCCGCTCTGTTTCTCCCCTTTATCACGTGTAACACGTTGACTGTTTTGACTTCTGGTGGGAATTTCTTCTGTTCCCCAGTGCTTTGCTTGCGAGGCTCGTCCTCGTATTCGCTTGGTGTATCCTGCCCCTTATTTTCGGCGGTGAGCTTGCCGGACTGCTTGAAGACCCAACATTCTCTATGGGTATGATTTGCAGGTTTATCGGGGGTGCTATGGATCTGACATATTTGGTCCAGAATCTTGTTTAGGCTGGACAGTTCGTCTCTGTTGCCTTTGGAGGGTGGCTTTTGCTGACCTCGCTGAGAGCTTCTGAATCCAGCATTTACCACCATGCTCTTCGGGCTGTCTTCTTTATTCCGGCGTTTGTTTATGCTGCGTCGTGATTTCCCATTTCTGTCCCTGACTTCGGATGTACTTGGGTCACTGGTGCTGCATCGGGCTAACCAGTTGTTCTCGCCTGCGCAAAAGCGGGTCATGAGGCTTATTAATGCTGCCATTGTTCTCGGCTTTTCTTGGCCGAGGTGTCTGGCAAGCCATTCGTCTCGAACGCTGTGCTTGAAAGCTGCTAAGGCTTCGGCGTCCGGACAGTCGACTATTTGGTTCTTTTTAGTGAGGAACCTGCTCCAAAGCTTTCGGGCTGACTCTCCGGGCTGTTGAGTTATATGACTTAAATCGTCTGCATCTGGTGGTCAGACATAGGTCCCTTAAAAATTTGCCCGAAAGGCGTCTTTGAGCACTTCCCAGCTTCCAATGGAGTTTTTGGGGAGGCTTTTAAGCCAGAGCCGAGCTGGCCCTTTGAGCTTGAGGGGTAAGTACTTGATGGCGTGGAGATCGTCTCCTCGAGCCATGTGGATATGGAGGATGTAGTCCTCAATCCAGACCCCAGGGTCTGTCGTTCCATCGTACGCCTCTATGTTTACGGGTTTGAATCTCTCTGGAAATTCATGGTCCAGCACCTCATCGGTGAAACATAGGGGGTGTGCGGCACCCCTGTATTTGGGTGTAACGTGGTGTTTGGATGTTTGTTGTGTTGCATTTCATGCTGGAGCGCGCTCGGGTGGCCCGTATATGGATCTGGTTGCGCCGTCCTTTTGATGCGAGCCCTTGCGTGGATCGCGTACTGGCTTATGTGCGGTGTCGTTTGCCGCTCTATGTTGGTCACGAGGTCGTCTCTCCGACCAGATGGCCGTTTTGTTTTTTAATTGCGGGGGATCTAAGGCCTCCTCATCGAATTCAGGTATCAACTTTCGCTTCGGGTAGCTCTTGGTGTGGCGATTACCGCCGTACTTCGCTGCAGTGTTGAGTACTTCACTCCATCTGATTCTGAGTGTTTCTTGTGCAGTCCTGAGCCTTTGCTTCTGCTTTTTCAGACTCCTCGCAGTGGCAACCAGCCTTTGATGGGCATTCTGTTGCTCCGGGTGCCTATCCAGTGTGATGTCATCCGGACTGTTATCTTCAACGGGGTCGGGTAGTTCGGTTTGATTCTCCGTGTTGCCCTAGTAGGGCGATGGTTCACCCTAGTCTATCGCTGGGTCTATATGATCATTGTTTCTGCTGAGGCGGGATTTGGAGCGGCGCTTAGGCCGCCGCTTTGACTGCTTCTCGAGGGAACAACCCTTCGCTGTGTCCTTCCGTTCCTCATCGTCGTTTTCTTTGGGTGTGTCCACCATGTATACATCATATGATGAAGTGGGCGTCTAGTGCCCTGTTTGCAGTGGTTCCTGTTCGTCTCCTACATCGTCGTCCATACCGTCGATGTCTTCGGAGTCGAAGTCGAGCATGTCGGTCAAATCGTCAACAGTGGCTACTAAGTGGGTGGTGGGTGGGCAGCGAATTTCTTCGTCATCCGCATCCCAATCCTGCCAAATATAGTTCGGCCTGGACTCTCCTGACAGGGAGAGAGACCTTAATGAGTTCAGTATGTCGCCGAAGGGTGAGTGCTGAAAGATATCCGCGGAGGTGAACTCCATGATCGGCTCCCAATCAGATTTGATAGGCATGGGCGCAGGCGGTTCGGAGTCCGTGGCCGGGGAAGAACCCGGTAGTTCGGCGTCACGGCTGCCATGAAGGGTAAGGTCGATATTCGGTTCGATCACCGTTGAGAATACGGCCTCCGTGGCGGGGTCTATCCACCCGTCCATGGATGGCGCAGTTGGCTCCGATTTGACGGTCGGAGTGGTTGCCGGTGTGGTCTCCTGAACACTGTTTGATGGTAGAGCTAAATCATGCTCATCATGACCGTGCGGCGCACTCGGCAGGGGCTCAAATCCATCGAAGATCAAGTCTCCGCGGATATCGGTCGTGTAGTTTAGGCTTCCAAACTTGACCTGGTGGCCAGGGGCGTAACTCTCAATCTGCTCCAGATGGCCAAGCGAGTTGGCCCGCAGTGCGAGGCCGCCGAATACAAAGATCTGTCCCAGGAGAAAAGTCTCACCCTGGACAGCATCGCTATCGATGATCGAAGGAGCCATCAAGACTAACCGTGACGACACAAAGGAACTCTCAATGAAAGCACCAATGTTGGTGTCAAAACCGGCGGATCTTGGGTAAGGGGTCCCGAACTGTGCGTCTAAGGCGGATGGTAACAGGAGGCAGGGGACATGATGTTTTACCCAGGTTCGGGCCCTCTTGATGGAGGTAAAACCCTACGTCCTGCTTGATTATTCTTGATAATATGAGTAGTACAAGAGTTGATCTACCACGAGATCGGAGAGGCTAAACCCTAAAAGCTAGCCTATGGTATGATTGTAATGTTGTCCTACGGACTAAAACCCTCCAGTTTATATAGACACCGGAGGGGGCTAGGGTTACACAAGGTCGGTTACAAAGGAGGAGATATACATATCCGTATTGCCTAGCTTGCCTTCCACGCCAAGTAGAGTCCCATCCGGACACGGGACGAAGTCTTCAATCTCGTATCTTCATAGTCCAATAGTCCGGTCAAAGGATATAGTCCGGCTGTCCGGAGACCCCCTAATCTAGGACTCCCTCAGGCGCAGAAGCCAAGAAGTCCAACATTTATGGTGCCGGACACTACTTGACAAACATTCAAAATTTGGAGAAGAACCCGCCTTGCAATGTCGAAGACAATACTGCCTGTCGGACTTGACGTCATTGAAGCCTGGTTCGAGGGCTACTGAGGGAGTCCTGGATTAGGGGGTCTCCGGACAGCTGGACTATATCCTTTGGCCGGACTGTTGGACTATGAAGATACAAGATTGAAGACTTCGTCTCGTGTCCGGAGGGGACTTTTACTTGGCGTAGAAGGCAAGCTAGGCAATACGGATATGTATATCTCCTCCTTTGTAACTGACCATGTGTAACCCTAGCCCCCTCCGATGTCTATATAAACCGGAGGGTTTTAGTCCGTAGGACAACAACAATCATACCATAGGTTAGCTTCTAGGGTTTAGCCTCTTCGATCTCGTGGTAGATCAACTCTTGTACTACTCACATTATCAAGAACAATCAAGAAGGACGTAGGGTATTACCTCCATCGAGAGGGCTCGAACCTGGGTAAACATCGTGTCCCCTACCTCCTGTTACCATCCGCCTTAGACGCACAGTTCGGGACCCCCTACCCGAGATCCGCCGGTTTTGACACCGACACCAGGCGATAAGCTTGTACACTGTATATCTTTCCACCTCCTGTGTGCCACTGTGACAACCCCTTTTTTCTATCAAAGGAGGCCCGAGGCGTACTGGAGAGGGATTCGGCTTTTTGGACTACACAGACACCATAGCTAGTTCAGGAGCTCTAGAACACTCAAATACACACCAAAGCAGGACTAGGGTATTACGCATCCTCGCGGCCCGAACCTGGGTAAAAGATCTTTGTGCTGACTCCTAAACCCGCTCTTTTCACAACCCCGCGCTTGCCAACCGTAGAAGGGATTCCAGTGATCCCATAGGGGGCTCAGTTGTGAAAATCTAGTTTAGCAGTTAGTTAGCAGTTCTTCTTCACCATGGCTCCCAACAAGAAGACGATCACGGCGATCGGTTCATCTGGAGCCGAACGGCCCATGCCAGTGCGGGTGGGCGATGGGGTGGTTGCGGATGGAAACCGAGGCGCAGCCCGTGAACACCCACGTCGCTCTAGCAGCTGAAGCCTGGCGAGCGGCGTCGTTCATGCACAAGACGACGAGTCGCGGGCCACCAAGTCCAAAGACGGAGCCGGGCCCCCCGCTGGTGGCGCGGGGCCCTCCAAGGGCGGCGTCGTTCCACATACGGGCGGCGCGGCGACCTCTAAGACACCCATGCTGGCGCCTATAGCACGCTCCTCCTAGGTTGTGCATGACGAATAGTGTCACCACGCTGATGACCCCGGGCGCCACCGCGGGAAGAGTCATGTGCATCGTTCATGGGACGCAGAAGACTAGCACGCTCACCGAGGCGCTGGCAAAGATGGTGTGCAGCCGCAGGGCCGTGATAGAGCTCCTTCTAACGTGGTTAGAAGTCGGAGCGCATCACGGTCCACGCAGGTTTCGCCGCCGCCCATGCCGACAGAGGCCTTAGCGCGCGCACAGTTTCTCCTCGACTGCCCTCCTGCTATGGAGAAGCTCAATGAGTGGAGAGCCACCATCTGGAGCCTCGTCGGCATCGCCAACAAGGACGAGCTGCGACCAGCGGGGCCCTTGGGCCGGCGCTCCATCGAAGTGCCACAGGCCAGTGGTGGAAGGACCGGAGGCGCTGCAGCCACAGTGGATTCTCCTCCTCCTCGCTAGTTACCGCGGGCGCGGTCCATCGTGATGATGCTTATGATAACATTTCCATAGCGTCGTCCGACCCACAGACCCACCGCGATCAATGCCAAGTTCTTCGAGAGCGAGCCCATGAAGACGCTCAAACCACCATCGAGCGCCGGCGCGAGGCACGCCACCAATCAGATATGCAAGCAGGACCCACTACAGACCACCTAACACCGTGAGGCCCTGGGGGCTTACCTTATGAGGTTGGATGTCCAGCCTTTACCCGCGAGCTGCGGTAGTTCCAGTGGCCCACACATCGCATGTTCAAGCCTAACGTTGGTGAAAAGTACAACAACAAGACTCACTCGTCAGAGTTCCTCAGCATATACACCATTGCGATGCGAGCTGCCGGAGCTCGCGATGAAAACGTGCTTGCCAATTACTTCCTATTGGCACTTAAGCCCAATGTTATGTCATGGTTGATGCACTTGCCAGTAGATTCTATTTCTTCCTGGTCGGATTTGTGCCATGAGTTTGTTGGCGCCTTTACGAGAGGCCACCAAGCTCATGGCCAGGCAAGCGACTTGCATGTCATCCCCTAGAAAGAAGGCAAAAGCCTACACAAGTACATCCAGAGATTCAGCCGAGTGCAGTACAGCATCCGAACGTTCACCCCGCCGCTATCATCAGCACATTCCATCAGAATGTGTGAACCCGCAAAATGCCTGAAGAAATGGCGATGAACAAGGTGAAGGATGTGGTAAAGCTCTACGTTCTGGCCGATAGGTGTGCTCGGGCTGAGGAAGGAAGGAAGTACCTCGGCGAAGACGCGATGTGGAAACCGACTCCTCCGACGAAGACGCTGTCGCCCCGGCAAAGAAGGGCCGGCACCGCAATAGGAAGCGCAAGGGCAAGGCCGTGCTTGCCGTCGAGGGATCCGACGACACTAGCGCCGCCAAGAAGGCCAAGGCAGACGACGCTGGCAAGGAGATTGCCGGGTGTGACGCCTGCCGGGCCTTGGCGGCTGCCGACAAGCCAGGAGGCTCTGACAAGCAGTACTTCAAGATCCATCGCACCATGGGCCACGACCTCCAGAACTACCGACAAGTTGAGCTGCTTGCTGAGAAGCAAAAAGCTGAGTATGAGAGGCGGGACAAGGAGAAGGGTCAGGATGGTGCTGAGGGATCCGGCAAGAAACGTGGCGGCCAAGGAGGCCACCACGGCAAGGATAACCAGCAAGAGAGGCTCGCTCGGGGCCGCGACAAGAAGCAAGAAGACGATGATCATGACGAAGACGACGAGTCCGGCGAGCCAGAGTTCCAGAAGGCTACGGAGGCCATGTGCATCGATGGTGGCGCCTCTCTGCATACTTCTCACCGCCAGCTCAAGTAGTGGGCGCGTGAGATCACAGCAGCAGGACCATCGTTCGATGCCCGGAAGCCCCTGAAGTGGTCCATCACACCTATCATTTTTGACACCGAGGACCACCCTGATCGCACAACTGCGGTCAGGTGTTTGTCGTTGTTGGTTTTGCCAACAATACGCAACCTCAAGGTGACAAAAATGCTAGTCGACGGCGGGGCCGGCCTGAACTTGATCTCGCCTGTTGTGATCAAAACGCTGCAGATTCCTGATGGAGACCTCAAGGAGACGGGCACATTTCAAGGGTTCAATCTAGGAAGAAGCTAGTCAAAGGGTAAGGTTACGCCACCCGTTACATTCGGAGGCGAGCTGAACTATAGGATGGAGAGGATTGTCTTTGATGTTGCCGAGATCCCCTTGCCCTACAACGGGATCCTCGGTCGTCCAGCATTGGCCAAGTTTATGGCGGTGTCACATTACGCCTACAACACACTGAAGATGCCTGGGACGATGACCATCATCACCGTCCCCTACGACAAGAAGGATGTGCTGATCTGCGCTGACAAACTCTATCAGGAGGCAGTTGTAGCAACTGCCACCAAGGCAGTTGCTCCTGCCACTGAGGCCCCAGGAGGGAAGAAGACCGGCAAGACCTCTCGCACCCACTTCGGCAAGCGCACCTCTTCGAAGTGTAGTGCTCCCGTCGAGGACGTGCCAGAGAGCTCCACCGGCAAGAGCAAGAAATCCAGAGCTACGCCACCAGAGACCAAGAAGGTGTCCGTCAAGGAGAATGGCACGGGAGGGGCTTTTACCATAAGCTCCACCCTCGACAGCAAATAGGAAGGCGCGCTCGTCACCTTCCTGCGGGCGAAGTTCGATGTGTTTGCGTGGAAAGCATCTGACATCCCCGGCGTTCCCAGGGAGGTGATTGAGCACCATCTTGATGTATGCCCTCATGCGCGACCCATCGAGCTTAAGGTCAGGAAGCAAGCTTTGGAAGGTCAAGAGTTTATAATAGAGGAGATCAGGAAATTGCAAGCGGCAGGCTTGGTGATAGGAGTACTCCACCCAACGTGGTTGGACAATCCGGTGGTAGTGTGCAAGGCAAATGGGAAGTGGAGATTGTGTATTGACTACACAGACATCAATAAGGCTTGCCCAAAGGATCCTTTCCTGTTGCCGCGCATCGACCAGATTGTAGACTCCACAGCCGGGTGTGACCTATTATCATTCCTTGACGCTTACTCAGGATACCACCAGATCTTCATGACGAGAGAAGACGAAGAGAAGATAGCATTCATCACCCCATGTGGTACATATTGTTTTATACGGATGCCTTTCAGGTTGAAGAGTGCTGGCTCGACGTTTGCGAGAGCAGTCCAAATTGGTTTTGAGCCTCAGCTGCATAGAAATATGGAAGCTTATATGGATGACATAGTGGTCAAAACCAAGGACAGAGCAACGCTCATACAAGATTTAGAAGAGACGTTTGCAAACTTGCGCAATATCAACCTCAATCTGAACCTTGAGAAGTGTGTCTTCGGTGTTCTGTCCGGCAAGCTTCTCGGGTTCTTCGTGTCCCAGCGTGGGATCGAGGCGAATCCAAACAAGATCAAGGCCATTGAGCAGATTGAGGCACCCAGGCAGATCAAGGATGTGTGTCGGCTTGCTGGCTGCGTTGCCGCCATGAGCAGATTCATTTCCAAGTCTGCCAAGCGCGCCCTTCCCTTTTGCAAAATTTTGAAAAAGGCGGGCCCAATGGAATGGACCCTAGAGGCCGAAGCAGCACTACAAGATTTGAAGAAATACCTCTCCTCTACGCCAATACTAGTTGCACCTAAACCACAAGCGCCATTGCTGCTATACCTACCGGCAACAAATCAAGTGGTTAGTGTTACGCTAGTGGCACAGAGAGATGTCGATGCAGAAGTGATAGCAACAACTGAACTTGGCGCCACTGGGGCAAAAGCGACGCAACCAAATGGAGTGGTGCCAAAGAAGAAGATGATGCAGCACCCGGTCTACTTTGTTAGCTCCCTCTTGCAGGGGGCTAGATCAAGGTACTCCGGTGTGCAGAAATTGCTCTTCGGCCTCCTTATGGCCTCAAGGAAGCTGCGCCATTACTTCCAAGCACACAAAATCACTGTCGTCACTCACCTCCCGTTGCAACGGATATTGCATAATCCAAGACGCAACCGGGAGGATTGTGGAATGGGCCTTGGAACTGTTGAGCTTTGGTTTGAAGTTTGAAAGCACTTCAACAATCTAGAGTAGAGTCTTGGCAGAGTTCATTGCAGAATGGACCTCAAGGCCTGACGAAGAGATCCAGGAGACCACTCTCCCTGGCAAGGAAACGAGTCGTAACTGGATTATGTACTTTGACGTGGCTTTCTTGCTGCAAGGCGCCGGTGCTGGTGTGCTGCTCGTCGCACCCATCGGAGAGCGCATCAAGTATGTAGTCCAGATGCACTTTCCCAGGGACATGTCGACGAACAACACTGCCGAGTATGAGGGACTGCTTACTTGTCTCAGGATCGCAGCAGACCTTGGAATCAAGAAACTCATCGTCAGGGGTGATTCACAGCTTGTCGTCAAGCAAGTCAACAAGGATTACCAAAGTCCGTTGATGGAGGCCTACGTAGATGAAGTGAGGAAGCTGGAGGAGCGTTTTGATGGTATACAAGTGGAGCATGTTCCCCGAGTGGAGAACGACATCGCCGACTACTTGTCGAAATGCGCTGCCCTCAAACTACCTGTGGAACCAGGTACTTTTGTGCTTCGATTAACTCAACCATCCGTTGAACCATCAACATAGCAGAACAAGCGGAGAAAATCAGGACCCGACAAGTACTTTCCCGCCTAGCTCCCCGGAGCCGCTGGCAAAGATGTTGCCGGAGACACTAAGCCTGTCGTGGGGCAACAGACTCCGGCAGAGCGTCAATCCCTGGCCATAGAAGCAACCGCTCCCATGGCAGAAGCGATGCCTTTATTCCTTGCCGTCGAGCCTCAGGCTCCGGCATGTGCGCAACATACCGTTTGATTTCTCCAAACAGGGAAGCTTCCTGAGGAGCAGGAAAAAATAGAGAAAGTAGCCCGTCGGTCTGCCATGTATCAGTTCATTCACGATGTTCTGTACAGAAAAATGCCGAATGGTGTGAAATTGAAGTGCATTCCCCGAGGGTAAGGACCGGAGTTATTGGCAGAGATACACGGAGGCATATGTGGCTCCCACATAGGGTCGAGAGCCCTTGCCGGCAAGGCATTCCGGCAAGGTTTCTTCTGGCCCACAGCCCTCCAGGATGCAATGATGCTAGTAACCAAGTGTGAATCATGCCAGTTCCATTCAAAGAAGCTTCATCAACCAGCTCAAGCTCTCCAAACAATCCCTTTCCTGGCCATTCTCGGTCTGGGGGCTCGACATACTGGGCCCCTTTCCCCGTGTCATCGAGGGCTTTGAGTACTTGTACGTCGCAATCGACAAGTTCACAAAGTGGCCGAAGGTGGAAGCAGTGAGAAAGGTGACAGGACAATCAGCCGTCAAATTCTTCAAGGGGCTAATCTGCCATTTTGGTGTGCCAAATAGAGTCATCACCGACAATGGCACGCAGTTCACAAGCCGCACCTTCATGCAGTACATCCAAGACCTCGGCAGCAAGGTCTGTTTTGCCTCCGTTGCACATCCACGGGGCAATGGCCAAGCTGAGAGGGAAAATGCTGAAGTGCTACGAGGCCTCCAGACAAAGACTTTTGACAGGCTGCACAAGTGCGGAAGACGTTGGATCGATGAATTGCCAACGGTTCTTTGGTCAATCAGAACGACACCAAATCGAGCCACCGGCCAGACACCCTTCTCCCTCGTTTACTGGGCAGAAGCAGTTCTCCCCACAAAACTCACATACGGGTCACCCCGAGTGCTCACTTATGATGAGCTTGAGCAAGAGCAATTGCAGCAAGATGACGCAACGCTCCTTGAGGAAGATCGTCTTCAGGCGACTGTGCGAGCAACGCACTACCAACAAGCCTTGCACCGCTATCATAGCTGTAAGATTCATGCTTGAAGCTTTGAGGAAGGCGACCTTGTTCTTCGGCGCGTTCAGTCGGCCAAGAATTCCAACAAGTTAACGCCGAAGTTGGAAGGCCCTTATCGGGTAATACAAGTCACCAGGCCCGGTGCAGTCCGCCTGGAGACCGAAGATGGTATTCCAGTGAGCAACTCCTGGAACATCGAACATCTTCGCAAGTTTTACCCATAAGGTGCGGTTGCCAGGCCTCCTAGCAAGCCATCTTTTGTACAAGCCTTGCCGACAAGGCATGTAACCCTTTGTACAATGCCAGGCGCAGACCCTAAGCATAAATAAATGAAGTGCTGGCACCCTAAGTTCTAGCATGCATGCTAGATTGAGTCTCTCCCTCGGTTAGGGTTGATAGTGCTTAGCAGCGACTAACCCCTAGCCTATGAGGTCGAGTGTGCGTCTTTCTATTCTTTCCTGTCCTTTTTAGGTTCGTAGGGTGCATGAACATCTCTGGTGGGCTGTTTGGAGGAAAGAGGAAAGACCGACACCCTGACCCCGGCAAGCCAAGGTTGCCGGGGGCTGCAGACACAAAGGTCCGACCACGGCGAGCCAAGGTCGCCAGGGGCTGCTGATCTAGATAAGTTTTTTTATCCCCTGATATGCATTCCCGTATGAAATTGGGACGTATGAAACCTCATTTATTCCTAGACCACCGTGCTCCCCTTTTCCTGTGCCCAAGAACTATTCCCTGGGCCGGAACTTGGTCGTAGTTGCGGTGACAAGGGAGCAAATGAAGGGCCTAAACCTACTTCGCCCCTGCCTCTGCCGAGAGCGTGAGAATGGTTGTGAATGAAGTAAGGGGACGGTAAGGCCTATTGCCGGGTGACAATGTTTATCTTAAATATAACAAGGATTCATCCCTTGGCATGGGCCTCGCTCATGCACAAAAAACCCGGCAAGCACCCTTTTTCATTAATACGTTCCAAACGGGTACAGTTCATACGGAATGCAAACATGAGCAAGGGGATTACAAGATTTAATTCTTACAAAGGCCCGTAGGCTTAAAAACTGAAAATAAATAAGGTGCCCATAATCCCTTTCTTGTCCCTTTCCTCAGGCAATGGAACAAGATGGCGGGAGGGCAAAAAGAGCGCCTAGGTGAGGCACGAGCAGCAGAAGACACCAAGAGAACACCTTGGTGGCCGCCCAGAAGAGGGCTGGTGACGATGGTGCTGGGAGAAGGGCCGAAAGATGAGGCAGTGGGTCGCAAATATGAGATAAAGGCGTCGGTGCCATCGTACTCCGACTTGACGGCCTGCCACCCGCCTTCTTTGTCTTCTCCGGCCTTCCCACGCCAGCCGCCCAAGGAGCCGACCCCGAGAAGTTCAAGGAGCTGGCGATGCAGATGATGGTAATGCTGGCGTCGCCTAAGGACGGTGTGTCTGACGCCTAGTCGGACCCGTCATCCTCCCGCCCGCTACCCTCGTCGTCGTTGTCGCTGTCCTCCTCGTCACTCTCACTCGAGGAGGAATCTTCATCATCGGAGGAGCTCTCCACGCAGCACTTTAGGCGAGTTCCCATGTCCCCAAAGACCTTGACGGAGAGCAGGCCGTTCTCCATTAATTTGAAGTAGAGAATGAGCCCCTCCATCAGGCTGTGGACGCGAGCAAAGGTCTTCCATCCGCGACGGAGATACATGACATGAGGGGCAGGGAAGTCGACATCAACCCGCGTGCCACTATTCCTGTAGCCCCTCATGTGCAAGCTCAGGGTCTGTGGCGGGTCGAGCTCCATCTCCCGAGCAAATGGAGTGGGAAGACGATGACGGTGGCGCATCGGGTGCAGCCTGATGAAGAATTCACGAGGCTGGTCCCCGACATGGCCCTCAGTTGGGGGAGGGGCCGCTGGCGGAGGCGAGGCCGGTGCACCACCCCGTCCCCATCTTCCCCGAGCGCCACGGCGACCTCGCCCTCGCCCCCTCCCCCTTCCTCTCGTGGCCGGCTCCTCCGCCACAAGATCTTGGGGAGGAGGGGCGCGCTGTCGAGCAACGACCCTCGCCGCCACCGTAGAAGTACCGACACGCCCTCCCACCATAGCAGAAGAAAGGAAGGAGCCAAGATGGGAAGAGATGGATGATGAAGGATTGAGGGGTGCCACCCTACTCCTCCCCTTCTTATAAAGGGGAGGGATCAGGGCTCGGGCGCCCCGCTCAAACAATCCGGCCAATCGGGGGCGCAAGGAATCAGGACCGACCCGCTGCCCCAATCAGCGGTGCCTGGCCCCCCGCCCCGGCGTAGAAACCCGCGCCTTCTGCGTCCGCCGCGTGCCCTTCCTGACGCCTGGAGAGCACGTGGTGAACGAGTCAGGACCCGGATGGCAAGTGGAACGGCCATTTCGCACCCCGTGATCGGGGGGGGGGGGGGCATGGGAATCATAATGGCCACGACCCAGGTCCACTTAGTAAATGAGCCGCGCCTCTACAACTCCCTTTATTTTAGGAGGGAAACGCGGACCGCCTCTTTACTATTAGACCTATGAAATGACGCGGGCAGGTCGCGATCGCCCCACGCACGACCCCCACGTCACGCATTCAACACGAGTCATGGGGAAGCGTGACGGACGAGAAAGTTACTGCGGTAAAAAGAATTCGGCCCCGCCTGCCCGTGCACCATTCTGGGCCCAGCCCAACAATGTGTCGCGCTTATGTGTGGCCCAGGCCCGGGGGCTCCTGTCGATGTACGAAAGTAGGGGCTCTCCTTTGTACCCCTTACTTGTACACGGGCAGTCAGAGCCATGCCTACGACCACACCTAGCAGGGCAGGGGAAGGATGCCGAAGCACAAGACCAACAGAGGAATGCCAAGACCAGGAACACAAAGAGCAAGAGGGCGAGGTGAACTCCCCCGGCAAGACCCTTGCCGGGGCGGCCTCAGCAGCCCTGGCAAAAGCCTTGCCGTGGCAACTCGCCCGATGCCAATAGTGAGGCCACTCTTGAGCCTGGGCGTTCCGACACCATCGGTAACGTCGAAGGCAAGGCTCGGGAAGCACCTCCATGGTGGCATGCAGATCTTTGTGAAGATCATAAATACACCATATCAGATGAGGACTAGAAGATGACGATCCTCGGCAAGATCCTTGCCGAGGAAATCCACGAGACCTCGGCAAGATCCTCGTCGGGGACGACCGCGATGCCACGGCAAGACCCTTGCTGAGGACGCCTGCGGGTCCACAACCCGGCCCACATCTGTCAAAACTCCACCGCCGTTCCCATACAGTTGCCAGCCCAACCAGCTGGGCAGGCACCTACGTGGCAACATGCGGCTTCCAGGCCAACTCAGGAAGCACCTGCGTGGTGGCATGCAGATCTTCCTGAAGACCCTACCACCACGCCATCTCAGTAGCCTGCCAGCCTACATGGCGCTGCACGCATCACTAGCCTGGGCGCGTGTCGAAGCGAGGCGGCGCGGCGACGGACGGGACGGGCCTCGTTCCCCTCCCCGATAAAGCAAATGGACACCTAAGTACCGCATTTAATGCGTCTTGTCCAGTAATGCCTGGTGATAAGCTTGTACACTGTATACCTATCCACCTCCTGTGTGCCACTGTGACAACCCCTTTTGTCTATAAAAGGAGGCCCGAGTCGTACTGGAGAGGGATTCAGCTTTTTTGGACTACACAGACACCATAGCTAGTTCAGGAGCTCAAGAACACTCAAATGCACACCAAAGCAGGACTAGGGTATTACACATCCTCGCGGCCCGAACCTGGGTAAAAGATCTTTGTGCTGACTCATAAACCCGCTCTTTTCACAACCCCGCGCCCGCCAACAGTATAAGGGATTCCAGTGATCCCATAGGTGTCGTTCCCCCGACAAGGACCCTGTGGAGGGGATGGTTGAACAGGCCCCCGTGGAGGGCTGGTTGAACAGTAGTTGGTGGAGGCTAGATGAACAAGACCCCGTGGAGGGCTGGATGAACAGGACCCCGTGGAGGGCTGGATGAAGAAGACCACGTGGATGAACAGTAGCTGTTGGAGGCTGGAGGAAGTCGACGGTGGATGAACAGTAGCCCATGGAGTCCCGTTTTGCGGTATGCCACACCCCTCCCAAAAAACAGGACCCCGTTTCATCCGTAGGCGCTCCAACACTAGTCTGTTTCCTCCGTTTTGCGGTACGTGATACGTCTCCAACGTATCTATAATTTTTGATTGTTCCATGCTATTATATTACCTGTTTTGGATGTTCATGAGCTTTACTTTACACTATTATATTACCTGTTTCCCAGCCCAAAGTGTTGTTTTCTTGCCTATTTCAGTGTTTCGAAGAAAAGGAATGTCAAACAGAGTCCAAACGGAATGAAACCTTCGGGAAAGTTATTTTTGGAACGGAAGCAATCCAGGGGACTTGAAGTGGACGTAAGGGAAGCTTCGAGGTGGCCACGAGGCAGGGAGGCGCGCCCTCTCCCCTGGGCACGCCCCCTACCCTCGTGGGCCCCTCTTGGCTCCCCTGGCCGACTTCTTTCGCCTATATATGTCCATATACCCTAAAAACGTCAGGGAGCACAATAGATCGGGAGTTTCACCACCGCAAGCCTCTGTAACCACCAAAAACTAATCGGGACCCTGTTCCGGCACCCTGCCGGAGGGGGGATCCCTCACCGGTGGCCATCTTCATCATCCAGGCGCTCTCCATGACGAGGAGGGCCCACGGGGCTGAGGGTATGTACCAATAGCTATGTGTTTGATCTCTCTCTCTCTCTCTCGTGTTCTTGATTTGGCACGATCTTGATGTATCGCGAGCTTCGCTATTATAGTTGGATCATATGATGTTTCTCCCCCTCTACTCTCTTGTAATGGATTGAGTTTTCCCTTTGAAGTTATCTTATCGGATTGAGTCTTTATGGATTTGAGAACACTTGATGTATGTCTTGCCGTGCTTATTTGTGGTGACAATGGGATATTCACGTGATCTACTTGATGTATATTTTGGTGATCAACTTGTGGGTTCAATGAACTTATGCATAGGGGTTGGCACACATTTTTGTCTTGACTCTCCGGTAAAAACTTTGGGGCACTCTTTGAAGTGCTTTGTGTTGGTTGAATAGATGAATCTAAGATTGTGTGATGCATATCATATAATCATGCAACGGATACTTGAGGTGACAATGGAGTATCTAGGTGACATTAGGGTTTTGGTTGATTTGTGTCTTAAGGTGTTATTATAGTACGAACTCTATCATAGATCGAACGGAAAGAATAGCTTCGTGTTATTTTACAATGGACTCTTGAATAGATCGAGCAGAAAGGATAACTTTGAGGTGGTTTCGTACCCTACCATAATCTCTTTGTTTGTTCTCCGCTATTAGTGACTTTGGAGTGACTCTTTGTTGCATGTTGAGGGATAGTTATATGATCCAGTTATGTTATTATCGTTGAGAGAACTTGCACTAGTGAAAGTATGAACCTTAGGCCTTGTTTCCTAGCATTGCAATACCGTTTGTGCTCACTTCTATCATTAGTTACCTTGCTGTTTTTATAATTTCAGATTAAAAATGCCCATATCTACTATCCATATTACACTTGTATCACCATCTCTTCGCCGAACTAGTGCACCTATACAATTTACTACTGTATTGGGTGTGTTGGGGACACAACAGACTCTTTGTTATTTGGTTGTAGTGTTGCTTGAGAGAGACCATCTTCATCCTACGCCTCCCACGGATTGATAAACCTTAGGTCATCCACTTGAGGGAAATTTGCTACTGTCCTACAAACCTCTGCACTTGGAGGCCCGACAACGTCTACAAGAAGAAGGTTGTGTGGTAGACATCAAGCTCTTTTCTGGCGCCGTTGTCAGGGAGGTGAGTGCTTGAAGGAATATCCTTAGATCTTGCAATCGAATATTTTTGTTTCTTGTTTTATCACTAGTTTAGTTTATAAAATAAAACTACAAAAAATGGATTTGAGTTTGCCTCATACGCTTCATCTTTTAATATATTTTGTGAGAATAAGAAGTCTATAAAATGTTTGGTACTAGATGTTTATATGATGAGCATGATTGCAATGTTGTTAGTATGAATTTCGTGAATGTCCATGATGCTAATGATATGCAAAGCCACAAGCTTGGGGAAGCTATGTTTGATGAAGATGATATTTTTTGTCCCCCATGTTTTTATGATCAAATTTATTACGATGAAAGCATGCCTCCTATTTATGATGATTATTGTGATGATACGTTTGCCATAAAGAACTTTGCTTGTGAGGAGAGTAATAAAATTTCTATGCAAGTAGATCATGAAAAGAATGCTTTATGTGCTGGTGTAACACCCACGATGCGGCTATGTCTCCCACGTGTCGGAGCATGACTTAGAGGCATAACCGCATTGTAGGCATGTCGCAAGAGGGGTAACACATCCCATGTACTGAATAAGAAAGAGGTACAGAGTTGGCTTACAATCGCCACTTCACACAATACATAAATATAGCATTACATCATCCAGAATACAATCAAGGTCCGACTACGGAACCAAAATAAAGACAACCCCAAATGCATAAGATCCCCGATCGCCGCAACTGGGCTCCAATACTGAACGACGAGGAACGGCGGCCGGAGCTGGAGGACGAGGCCGGAGAAGACCGGGTGGCGCGGCGCGCGCACCGGCGAGGTTCG